>NW_006921863.1:637589-642106 GCF_000298275.1 Orycteropus afer afer
TCTTTTTTGATGTGTGCATGTATTGCTACAAATTGACCTCTGAGTACTGCTTTTGCTGTGTCCCATAGGTTTTGGTAAGATATATATTCATTCTCATTTGTTTCTAAGCATTTTTTTAAATTAATTTCACACTTTATTTCTTCTGATACCTGGCAGTTTTTGAGCATTATGTTATTCAAATTTCACATGTTTTATATTTTTTCCTTGATCTTCATATTATTGATTTCTGACTTTATAGCATTATGGTCTGAAAAGATGCTTTATAGTATTTCAATTTTTTTTTAATTTATTGAGGCTTGTTTTATGTCCTAATATATAATCTATTCTGAAGAATGATCCATGTGCACTGGAGAAGAATGTGAATTGTGCTTTTGTTGGGTGGAGTCTTTGCGTATGTCTATGAGGTTGAGTTGGTTGATTGTGTTGTTCAGTTCTTCTGTATCTTTGTTGAGTTTTTTTCTAGTTGTTCTGTTCTCCTTGAAAGTGATTTGTTAACATCTTCTACTACTATTGTAGACTTGTCTATTTTTCCTTTCAATTCAGTTAATATTTGCTTCACATATTTTGGAGCACTTTCATTGGATACGTAGATGTTTATTATGGTAATGTCTTCTTCTTCGATTGGTACTTTTTGTATCATATAGTATCCTTCTTCGTCCCTTATGCTGTTTTTCACCTTGAAGTCTATTTTATAAGAAATTAATACTGCCACACTGCTCTTTTTTGATTACCATTAGCTTGGTATACTTTTTTTCACCCCTTAATTTTTAATTAGGTTGCATGTTTTTCTTCTTTCTGGTTTTCCTTAGGGGAGATTGTTACTTTTCTTTGTGGCTACCCTGAAGTGAATTTTTGTCTCTTTAATTGTTGAACAGTCTGTTCTATAAAAACATTGTCCTGTTTTCCTCTCCATTTGGAAGTATTGTAATTAGAAGTTTTATTCCCTCTATCTGCTTTATTGCTGGTGTCATCTGCAGATTGACTCCCTTGTTTCTTTGTGTAAAATATTTTATGAGCATCTATTTCTAATTTGTTTTTTAAGTGTTGACATCAACTGTTCTGATTTTAAATTGTTGTTCTCTGTTGTGGATTCTCTATTGGAAGGACTCCCTTTAGCATTACTTGTAAGGTGGGTCTGGTTTTCACAAAATTCTTTAATTTCTGATTATCTGAGGATGTCTTCATTTCACCTTCATATTTGATAGACAATTTGGCTGGATATAGAATTCTTGGTTGGAAGTTCTTTTCCTTCAGTGTTTTATATATACCATCCCATTGCCTTCTTGCCTGCATGTTTTTGCTGAGTAATCAGAACGTAACCTTATTGTTTGTCCATGTAGGTGACATTTCTTTTTTCCTGGGCTGCTCTCAAGATTCTTTCTTTGCCTTTGGTATTAGAGTTTGATTATGATATATCTTGGTGACTTTCTTTTGGGTTTTATCCTGTATGGGGTTCATTAAGATTATTGGAGAGATATCTTTTCTTCCTTCATGATATGGGGGAAATTTTCTGGTAGGAAGTCTTCCACAATTTCCTCAGTTTTTTTTTTTTTTTTTCCCTTCTCTTGTTCTGTTATTCTAATGAGGTATATGTTGTTTATTTTCATGTCATACCCTATAACTCTTAGGTTCTCTTCATTTTTCTTAAATCTTTGTTCTGATTTTTCTTCATACCAGCTGTCTTCAAAGGATTTATCTTGTAGTTGAGAAATGCATACTTCAGCTAGTTCTAGTCTTCTCTTCTGTCCTTCCACTGTGTTGTCTAACTCTGTAATTTTGGTACTCATCTTCTGGGTTTCTAGCTGCTGCTTTTGTATGAGTCCTGATTGCATATTCATCTTGTTATTTTGTTCTTAAATGGTTTTCCTGAGTTCTTCCAGAGTGTTGTCTGTGTTCTTCTTGATTCTGTCAGTGGTTTCCTTGAGCTCTTATAGAGTTCTATACACATAACTTCTAAATTCCTTCTCAGATAATTCTATTGCCTGTTCTTCTTCCATGATAGATAAATCTTTAGCCTGGGGTTTTATTTCTATTGTCTCATCCTGTTTTTTGTTTGGTTGAGGTTGTGTGTTGTTTCCTAGACATTTTGAAGTTGTTGTTTTTAACTGCTATGTATTGATTTGTTTCACACTGATTTTATCTTTAAATATATTTGTGAGTGTGGAGCTGGTGTTTTTTATTTTTCATTATTAAGTCAGATGTACTGGGTTGCTCTCTAATTTTCTTTGTGTTGATAGAATCACTGTTGGGAACATAGATGCAGGTCTCTGTTTGTCATGAAAGGGATTTGAAGTTGGGACAAGCAGGTGTTGTGGTGGCTTAATGTTCTTCTTCTATTGGATGAGGCAACAGGTAAAAAGAGAAGGGAAAAAAAAGTGCCAGTAGCAAATCCTTGTTTTCTGCAGTTGTTGCTGACTCCAAAGGTTTGTTTTGAGTCTGCTTGGGACAGCTATCAATGATGACATTTTGCTGTCAATCACAGACCTGCAGTCCAAAATCGACAGAGACTCCAATGGTTAGGAGGCTACCACTTTCCACTTGGGTCGGAAAGCCACAAAAACCCCACACCCCAGTCCACTCTGTGCTAGAAACCAGTCGCAGAAGACTTAAATTCCAGCCCTCTGCTGAGCCTCATTCCAGGGCCTGCCTACTCACAATTTTCCTCCCTTCTGCCTTTCCTCTTTGACCTACAGGGCAGCTCTGTCTCTCAGCAAGGTTATTCACTTACTCAACTCAGCTCCCTCCCCCCACTCCTTTTTTGTTTTCCTTCTTCTCTTCATGGCTTTCCCCTGTATTGCTAATGAGTTTTCCTCTCCTCTGGTTCTCAGTCTACTCTCCTCCCTTCAGAACAGCTGAGGGCAGGTTCTTTTTTTATTTTCCCAGGTTTCTTAATCTGCTTTTTTTTCTCTGCCTTCACTAAATCTGTCACCCTCTTTCCTACTCAGCTGTTCACAACTCCAGAATCCCTGCTTCTTTCTGCTACACTTAGTTTTTCAGGAATTAAGATGCTAGAGGAAACAAATGTGTGGGCTACAGGTACGATGCCATCTTCTCACCCTGAAAAGTGTTTTGTTTTTTTTTCTATCTTTCATCTCCTTTTCCTTATAACAGCTTTTTTTAAATCATTCTGAAGATCTTTTAAAAATAACAAGCACATGCATATGTATAAATGTATATACACATGCATATATTTGTTTAAGTGTTTATATATACATGTATGAATATATATATATATATATATATATATATATATATATATATAGTTGTCTTAGTGCAAATACATTTAGTGCTCGGTGCACATGTATAGATGTGTGTAAATGTATATTTTTCCTAACAAAATATTGACTAAATATGCGTATTGTTTTCACCTTGCTCTTATCATCTAAAAATGTCTCTTGAAGACCATTCCGTGCCAGGATATAATTAGCTTGATGACTTATTTTTGTCTTAGAGAATATGTTTTCTTCCTTTTTTTTGAGATAATAAATATATAAATGCAGTATAAATTTCAAAAAAGACAAAATGGTAAATAACAAAAATTAAGTTTTTGTCTAACACCTAATCATGCAATTTCCCTATTCAGAGGCAATCAGTCTTTTCTACTTCTTGAGTGTCATTCCAGGGATGTTGTTGTTATTAGGTGCTATTAAGTTGGTTCCAACTGACATTAACCACATATACAACAGAAAGAAGCACTACCCAGCTGTGTGATCTCCTGATAATCATTGGTATGCTTGAGCCCATTATTGCAGTCACTGTTTCAGGCCACCATATTGCAGGTCTTCCTCTTTTTTGCCAAGTCTCTACTTTACCAAACATCATATCTTTCTCCACGGACTGGTTTCTCCTGATGGTAATATGACCTAAAGGTGAGAGATGAAGTCTCCACATCCAAGTTTCTAAGGAACATTCCAAATGTGCATGTTCCAAGTTCATTTATCTGGTGTATTCAAAATTCTTCACCAACACCATAATTCTAATGCATCAATTCTTCTTCAGTCTTCATTATTCATTAAAGTAGGTTGCCCTATCTTTCTTCCACAGAGTGGCTGGTAGGTTTGAACTGCTGACCTTCCAATTCAAAGCCAAATGTCTTATCCACTATGTTACCAGAGCTCATTCCACATGCATGAGTGATTAAAAATATCATAGCTTTGGCCAGATGCACTTAGTTCTCAAAGTGACATCTTGTTTTTTAACACTTTAAAGAAGTCTTTTGCAGCAGATTTGCCCAATTTGATACATAGTTTGATTTCTTGACTGATCCTTCATTGGATGCTGATTGTGGATCCAAGTAAAATGAAATCTTTGACAACTTCAAACTTTTCTCTATTTATCATTATGTTGCTTATTGGTCCAGTTGTGTGCATTTTGTTTTCTTAATGTTGAGGTTGGGAGCTCTGGTAGCATAGTGCCTAAGGCACTCGACTGCTAACCAGACGGCTGGCGGTTCAAACCCACCAGCCACTCCTCGGAAGGAAGGTTGGACAATCCTACTTCCGTAGTGATACTGCCTC
>NW_006921863.1:642206-643707 GCF_000298275.1 Orycteropus afer afer
CTTTTGTCTTCTCAAGCTGCTCTTTGAAATCTGTTCAGCTCTTTTACCTTGTCATTTGTTCCATTTTCTTTAGCTACTCTTTATTCAAGGCAAGTTTCAGAGTCTTTTCTGACACCCCTTTTTGGTCTCTTCTTCCTTTCCTGTCTTTTTAATGACCTTTTCTTTCTTCATGGATGATGTCCTTGATGCTATCCTACAATTCCTCTAGTGTTCAATGAATCAAATCTACTCATTAGGTGGTCTCTAAATTAAGGAGGTATATATTCAAGGTCATATTTTGGCTCTCGTGGACTTGTTTTAATTGTTTTCAACTTCAGCTTGAACTTGCATATGAACAGTTGATGGTCTGTTCCACAATCAGCTCCTGTCCTTGTATTGGCTGAAGATACTGTGTTTTTCCTTCATCTCTTGCCACAGATGTATTCAATCTGATTTCTGTGTACTCCATCTGGTGAAGAACACATAGATAGCCACTGTTTTATGTTGTTAAAAAAAAAGATATTTGCAATGAATATCATTGGTCTTGCAAAATTCTATCATGCAATTTCCAGCATCATTTCTATCACCAAGGCCAACTTTTCCAACTACCAGTGATTCTTCTTTGTTTCCAGCTTTTGCATTCTAGTCACCAGTGAAAATCAGCATATCTAGTTCATATATTTGGTCAATTTCAGACTGCAGAAGTTGGTAAAATATCTTCAATTTCCTCATCTTTGGCTTTGATGGTTTGTGTGTAAATTTGAATAGCAGTATTAACTGGCCTTCCTTGCAGGCATATGGATATTATCCTATTACTGACAGCATTGTACTTCAGGACAGATCTTGAAACATTGTTAGGGATGATGAATGTCATGGCATTACTCTTCAACTTGTCGTTCCCAGAATAGTAAATCATATGATTGTCTGAATCAAAATTACCAAAACTTGTCTATTTAAGCTCATTAATGCCTAGGATATCAATCTTTATGCATTCCATTTCACTCCTGACAAGTTCCAAATTTCCCATATTCATACTTCATACATTCCATGTTCTGATTATTAATGAATGTTTGCAGCTGCTCATTTTGAGTCATGCCATGTCAGCAAATGGAGATCCCAAAGCTCTACTTTATCCATGTCATTAAGGTTGGTTATACTCTGATGAGGCAGTTTTTCCCAGTCATGTTTTGAGTAACTTCCGACCTGAGAGACTCACCTTCTGACACTGTATCAGATGATGTTTCAGGGCTATTCATAAAGTTGTCCAGTAATATATCAGACAGTGTTTAAGTGCTATTCATAAGGTTTTCTCTGGCCAAATCTTTGAGAAGTGGATGGCCTCTTCCTTCTTCCGAGTCTGAGTCTGGAATCTCTGCTGAAACCCTTCCACCATGGGCAACCCTGATAGCATTTGAAACACCAATGGCAAAGCCTCCAGTCTCGCAGCAATACACAAGCCACCAGAGTATGACAAACTGACAGACAAGTTCATCTCCCTTAGTTGTTCTGAACCCCTCTGCTC
>NW_006921863.1:643857-648569 GCF_000298275.1 Orycteropus afer afer
CGGAAGGAAGGTTGGACAATCCTACTTCCGTAGTGATACTGCCTCGGAAACCCAAGGAGGGGTCGCTGTGAGTCGGGGCCGACTCGACGGCACACAACAACAACAATGTTGAGGTTTAAGTCAAACTGCAGTTGTAGTCTTTGATTTTCATCAGTAAATGCTCCAAGTCAACTTCACTTTCAACAAAGTTATGTCATGTGCATATCTCCAGTTGTTAACGTGTTTTCCTCCAATCGTGAAGCTGCATTCTTCTTATATATCCCAGCTTCTTAGATTATTTGCTCACCATACAGATTGAATATGTATGGTGAAATGATATAACTCTGATGCTCATTTATCCTAATTTTAAACCATGCAGTATTCCCCTTGTTCTGTTTGAACTGCCTCTTGTTCTATGTACAGGTTCCTTGTGAGCACAAGTAAGTGTTCTGGAATTCCCGTTCTCCAAAATGTTATCCATAATTTGTCATGACTCACACTGTCAAATGTCTTTGCATAGTCAATGGAACACAAATAAACATCTTTCTAATATTCTCTGTTTTTAGCTTAGATCCATCTGACAACAGCAATGATATCCCTTGTTCCATGCCTTCTGAATCAGGCTTGAATTTCTGGCAGTTTCCTAGCTATGTACTGCTACAACTATTTTGAATTATTTTCAGCAAAATTCTTATTGTATATGATATATTATTCGATAATTTTATCATTCTCTTGGATCACCATTCATTGGATTGAGCACAAATAAAGATATGTTATAGTCAGTTGGGTGTGTAACTGTCTTCCAAATTTCTTGGTAGAAACAACTGTGTGCTTCCAACATTGTATCCATTTGTTGAAAAATCTCAGTTGATATTTAATCAATTCCTGGGTTTTTGTTTTTCACCAATACTTTGGTAGCAACTTGGACATCTTCCTTCTATATCATCAGTTGTTGATCATATGCTACCTCCAGAAATGTTGGAACATCGACTAATTGTTTTTGGTTCATGACTCTATGTATTCCTTTTGTCTTCTTTTGATGCTCCTTGAATCATTCAATATCTTTCCTATAAATGCTGCAATATTGCAACTTTAGGCTTAGGTTTTTTCTTCAACTCTTTGACAAATGCTGAATGTGTTCTTTCCTTTTGGTTTTCTAACTGCAAGTCTTTGCACATTTCATTATAATACTTTACCTTGTCTTCTTAAGCTGTCTTTTGAAATCTTCTGTTCAATTCTTTTATTTCATCCTTTCTTCTATTCACTTTAGCTACTCCCAGTTCAAGAGCAAGTTTCAGAGACTCTTCTGTCATCCATTTTGATGTTTTCTTTCTTTCTTGTCCTTTTAATGGTTTTTTGCTTTCTTCATGTATGATGTTCTTGATGTCATCCCACAACATGTCATATCTTCAGTCATGGGTGTTCAATGTACCAACTCTATTCTTCAGATGATCTCTGAGTTCAGGAGGGATATAATCATAGACATGTTTTGATTTTCTTCAGCTTTTGCTTCAACTTTCACATGAGCAATTGATGGTCTATTCCACAGTCAGGTCCTGGTCTTCTTTTGACTGATGATATTGAGTTCCTTTATCACTTCTTTCCACAGATGTAGTCAATTTGATTCCATTGTATTTTATCTGGTGAGGTCTACTTGCATAGTTGTTGTTTATATTGTTGAAAAAAAATATATTTGCAATGAATAAGTCACTGGTTTTGCAAAATTCTATCATGCTCTCTCTGGCTTCATTTCTATCACCAAGGCCGCATTTTCCCACTACCAATGATTCTTCTTTGATTCCCACTTTTGCATTCCAATCACCAGTAATTATAAATATAACTTGATCACATGCTTGATTAATTTCAGACTGCAGAAGTTGGTTAAAAAAAATCTTCAATTTCTTCTTATTTGTCTTTAATGGCTGGTCTATAAATTTGAATAATAATACTATTAGCTTATCTTTCTTGTATGTTTTTGGTTATTATCCTATCACTGACAGCATTGTGCTTCAGGACATATGTTAAATATGTTCTTTTTGATGTTAAATACAATGACATTCCTCTTCCATTTGTCATTCCTGGCATAGTAGACCATGTTTGTCTGATTGAAAATGACCAATACCATTGCATTTCAGCTCACCAATGCCTGGGATATAAATGTTTATGCATTCCATTTCATTTTTGACAACTTCTAACTTTCCTAGATTCATACTTCATACTTTCCACATTCTGATTATTAATGGATGTTTGGAGTCATTTCTTTCCATTTTCAGTCATGCCCCATCAGCAAATGAAGGTTTCAAAACCTTTATTCCATTCACCTCTTTAAGATAAACTCTACTTTGAGGAGTCAGCCCTTTCTCAGTTGTATTTCTATGCCTTCTAACCTAAGAGGTTCATCTTCTGACACTATATCTAACAGTGTTTCACTGCTCTTCATAAAGTTTCCCAATAATATATGAACAGTATTTCAATGATGTTCATAATGTTTTCAGTGGCCAATTTTTCCCAAGTAGACGGAGTCATCCTTTTTCCCAGTCTGTCTTAGTCTAGAAGCTCTGCTGGAACCTGTGCACCATGAGTAACCCTGTTGTTGTTGTAGTTGTTGTTGTTTGCTATCTAATCGGCCCCGACTCATAGCTACTGGACTTGATATACCAAAAGCGTATTTTCCAATCTCACAGCAGCACATGAGCTACCACAGTAAGACAAATTGACAGACAAGAGGTGGATTTTGCCCATGGAATCCTTCAAAATTGCAACAAAAGGCTAGACTTTTTTCTTCAGTTCTTTCAGCTTGAGAAATGCTTACTGTATTTTACCCTTTTTATTTTCAAAACCAGGTCTTGCACACTTCATTATAACACTACATTTTTTTCTCGAGCTCCTATTTGAAATCTTTTGTTCAGATCTTTTACAGCATAATTTTTTTCCCCCTATTTGCTTTAGGTACTATATAGTAAAGATCAAGTTTCAGAGTCTCTTTGGATATACATTTTGGATTTTCTTTCTTTCCTCTCTTTTTAGTACTTTTTCTTTCTTCAGGTAAGGTATCCATCCAATTTACCTGGATTCATACTTCATGCATTCCATGTTCAGATTATTGATGAATGTTTGCACCTGTTTCCTCTCATTTTGAGTCATGCCTAGTCTGCAAATGAATATCCTGAAAAATTTCCTCCAACTTCATTAAAGTAGACTCTACCTTGAGAGGTAGTTCTTCGCCAGCCATATTTTGTGTGTCATCCAACCTGAAGGACTTGTCACCTGGCACGTTCTCAGACAATTTGAGGTATACTTCTATGTACACACAAGCATGTGCAAATATATAGGGTAATTTTGTTTATATGTTTTCTGTGTGATTTCCTTTGCATTGTAGACCAATAATGTCAGAAGACTAATGCACACATACTTATTAAAAACAAACCATACTTTTTTTTTTTTTTTTTTACATTGTGCTTTAGGTGCAAATTAACAAACCATACTTTTTTTTTTTTTTTTAACTGTCTTGCCATTCATTTTCAGCCATAAACTATTATCCAAAGAGTGATAAGTTCATTGACTGTTATAAGGTCAACTTACAGTAAATCTTTCTCTGTCATTGGCTACAAATATTTAAGCCTGCTTCAAACTGAATTAGCCTGATTTATATATGGTACACAGTAATGAGCTTGTCCCTTTCTATCATCCAGGAATTTTTTTTCCAATCTTCAGTATGGGATCTTCTGTCACATACATAATGTTTTCCTTCTTTCTTTCTCCCCCTTCCTCCTTCCTTCATTTCTTTTGTTTATGCATTTGGCTTTTATATTGTTATTTTTATATAACTCTTCTTTTGATGTGAAATAGACAGTCAGCAAAAAGAGGAAGACCCTCAAAGAATGGATTTACACAGTGACTGCAACAATGGACTCGAGTATAGCAATGACTATGAGGCTGGAACAGGACAGGGCAATGTTTCATTCTGTTGTACATCTGGGTTTCTCTGAGTCAGAACTGACTCAATGGCCCCTAACAACAGTAAAACTTCCTTATATTTGATTATGTCCTAAGTTGACTTTCTGAAAAATATCCATGGGAAGTAAACTTTTAAATTCCTTACCCTTTCATTTCACCAGTAATTTGTAGGAGTATAGATTTCTGGGTTGTGAATACTTCCCTTAAGATTCTGAAGGTACTGTTTTATTATCTTCCAGCTTCCACTGTGACTACAGAAAAATCTGTAGCCATTTTGCTTTGTGTCTGTTGTTTGAGATCTCTTTGGTTTTCTTCTCTAAGCAGCTATCTTTGATCCTGGCAGTCTATAAGTCACAGTGACTAGGTCTTATGAAGATCTTTAAAAAAAAACAAAAATTAGTGAAGATATATACAAACACATACCAATTCAACCATTTCTACATGTGTAATTCAGTGGTATTGGTTACCTTATTTAAGTTGTGTGATCCTTCTTGGTATGCTTTCCTGGAAGTTTTCACCATCATCAACACAAATTCACTACCCCCTAAGCTTTTCATCAAAACTTTGAGTTGCTATTGTCAATTCTATCTCATATAAATACTTCTTTAAAGGAACACAGTGCACAAGGAAGACATTCTTTTCTAATTTAGCTAAACTATACTTTAAAGATGACTTCAGTGACAGTTTTGGTGTAAGATTTAAACATTTCCTCAGGGCAATAGTTTTGAGGGGGTCATCTAGTTTCAGTTTCAGCAATTTTTGCCCTTTTAACTCAT
>NW_006921863.1:649271-650845 GCF_000298275.1 Orycteropus afer afer
ATATATATATATATATATATGTATATATGTATATATATACACATACATATACATGCAGATATACTCTGAAATTTGAGAACCACTGCATCACTCATCGGAGCTCTGGTGGCATAGTGCCTAAGACATTTGACTACTAACCAAAAGGCTGGCAGTTCAAACCCACCAGCCACTCCCCAGAAAGATTGTTGGGCAATCTAATTCCAAAGAGAGATCACCTCGGAAACCCAAGGAGGGGTCGCTATGAGTTGGATCTGACTCAACAGTAGTGTGTGTGCATGTGTGTGTGTGTGCATCACTCATTACAGAAAACCCACGTAGCTTTCATTCTAAGTTGCCTCAAGGGTAAGCAAATTATTTTTAAAAATCAAATCAAATTAAATTTTTAGAACTATTTTGGAAGTAAGGATTTACCAAGCCATTGTGTGTGTGTGTGTGTGTGTGTGTATATAGTAACATGACAAATTTGAACATGAAGAATGTAGCTACAGATAGTAGCTCTTGGAGGGTAGTATTTATTTATTTATGCTACCACAGAAAGTTAAAGACTAATATTAATTTCCAAATTCATATACATGTCAACATAATATTTTCTCCAATAAAATATTGAAGCAAAATATCCCAAGCTTTCTATACTAAAATACCTTGAAATATCAATTATTTAGAGTACTTTAAACTGCTAATAAAGGAAAATTAAATAGTGATACTCTTTATATATCAGTGTAATAAAAACAAAAGTGCTGGGTTAACTGAAAAAATTTACTCTATATGGAAATACATTGTGTTCTTGACTTAAATCTGAACTATTAGTGGCATTTCTTCAAAGGATATAATTATTCAGGAAGGTTTAACATTAATGAAAAATATTAAAAATTTTATTTCCTGAAAATATTTTAGGAAAAAACCTTAAAGAATGATAAAAAATAAATTGAACTGTGTTTTCTCAATAGGTAAAATGCTACTTCAGGTATCTCATACTATTCAGAGGGCATAGTAACCAACTGCTTAAATTGCCTGGATTAAATCACTTATATTTTGTCACATATTTTAAACCTTTGGTTTATAATTTATAAGTTGAATCATATTTATGAAGATGCTAGGTTAAAATATAAGTAGTAAATCTAAAAATTTGTAGATAAAAAGTCAAATGTATAATAAAAATATTGTGCTGATTGTGAGAAATATATTTTCAAATGCTTGTCATTTGCTCTATATTTATTTGCTGTGTCATGAATCAGTAAAAAAAAATATGATCACAATCAAAAAATGATTCATCGGTAGTCACTGGATTTCTTCCTGGAAGATGAGATATCTTATGGGACTGGAAGATAGTGATGAAGTATGTGATCTGCTAGAACAATCCCTTAAGCTTTTAAACTCCTAAAGATTTTAGTCAAAAGTAATAATAATGGTGAGAAAAATAGTGATACTGATAATACTAATTAGGAATATTTAATGGCTTCCAGAAAGGTGGCAGAATAGGTTGACCAGCTACAGCCCCTCTACAATAAAGAAATGAGAAACCAATTGAAATAAATACAGGAGATAATCCTGGAACCCTGAGCTTCCAAGGGAAG
>NW_006921863.1:657180-671656 GCF_000298275.1 Orycteropus afer afer
CAACCTTATAAGAGATATTAAAGGGAGTCCTTTGGACAGAGAACCAGCAATAAGAGAAGATAATTGATAATTAACACACTTGATTACATCACTTAGAAACAAACCCAGATAAAGAAGTGTCCAAAGAAAGTAAACTTATAACACTGTAAACAAGGAATCAGAGACATCAATTGGTAAATGAGGACAACTACAACCAAAATGAAGAAATAAAAAGCATAGGTACTGAATTTCCAAATGGTGAAGGCTTAAGATGATTACAAGATGAAACAGACTGTTCTAAATTCAGGAAGAAAATGATAAATCACACAGCAACATGAAAGAAAATTAATAAACCTCATCAAATTAAAAAAAATATATAGGATAGGTGCAAATATTTAACAAATATTAGAACATTAGCAACCAAAGAAATTATAACAAAATTAATTTTAAAAATGAGCTCAGCACAGAAAATTATATGGAATAATGAAATCAGCATCACCACAGAAAAGAAAGAGAATAAAATGAGAACAATAAATTAATAGTTGCTGATAGTTACACTGAAAGTAAATGGATTAAATGCACCAGTCAAGAGATGGAGAGATGCAGACTGGATAAGAAAACATGACCCATTTAATGTCTTTAGGATACATAACATTTTTCATTTTATTTCCCTTTCACAAAAATTTATTTTTCTGAACTTTTACAAAGAAAGAAAATAAAAGAATAACTCATTCAAAAAAAAAAAAAAAAAATGACTCATAAACATGCTTCCTACAAGAAACTCACCTTAGACCCAAAGACAAAAATAGATTGAAAATCAAAGGTTGTAAAAATATATAGCAAGCAAAGGAATATTGAAAGTAGGAGTAGATATGAGCAATATCCAATGTAACCTTCCTTCTTTGGCAAGTGTGTTAGACTGGATTCTCTAGAGAAACAAAACCAGTAAAGCTTATATATACATATATATATATATAGAGAGAGAGAGAGAGAGAGAGAGAGAATTATCTTAGGAAAATTGCTCACACACTTAAAGAAGCTGGCAAATCCAATCTTGGATCAAATGTCAAGCTGGAGGCTTTTCCTGACTTTTGCAGCTGCAGGGGCTGAAGAGCTCAAGGTTGGTAGGCAGTACATTGGCTGTTGATTCCAACGAATGATGAATCCAAGATCTCCAGGCTAAATGGTGGATTGTTCATTCATGGACAGTTGTAGGTAGCACAACGGAATTCCAATCCACAGAAGAATGTCTCTTTTCCCAGGATGTCCATAAATATACTGGAAGCATGCCACACCTCTAAGGAAACTCCCTTTCAATGGATTGGCTACACAAACATAATCATCAGATCCCATCATGGGAATAACCACATCACAACTGCTTAAACCACACAGAATTGTGGTCCAGCCAAATTGACACACAGCTCCAACTATCACAGCAAGTAATAAAACTAAGGCCAAAGAGGTTAGTTTACTTACATGTTAGCATAGAGCAAAATAGAAGTTGTCCTTTACTTAGCTTTCTTTCTAAATTCCATGTTACAGTTATGCTAAAAATTGTGCATCCTATTGCCCTCTCACACTGAGTGGTCAATTGTAAAGTGATAAACTTATAATCACCATATTTTATAAGACATAAAAGTAGGTTTTTACCAAAATGGTGGTAAACACAAATCAAGCATGATAATGTTCCAGTTTATAACATAAGTGGTTTTAAATAAATTTCATGTTGTATTTGTAGATTGAGAATTTTTTTTTTTTTTCCCTAAGGATATAAGTAATAGAAACTCTTAGGTCATGTAAGAGTTTGTTTTCCATCACTGTTATCTAGTAAGTATTTGGCCTAAATATCAATTATTTGTGTTGGCAGAAAATAAAAACTATGTTAGAAAAAATGAGTCAATAGTATAACTAGGGATCTTTGATGTATATGTAGGAAAGAAAACATGGGTTGCAACACCTACAGCATTACTTACATATGCCAGGGATATAGAATGCCATTGCACTTTGTAAAATGATATGCTATCTAAATTATAAATCAAGTTACCTGAATTTATTATCTAAAAGAGCTTTCAAAATTCTGGTTTTATGTCAAATATGTGATAAATCCTGTTTGGGCCAGAGTACTCTATACAGACAGTAAAATAATATAGACTATATTTGTAAATTTTAAGTTCTTCAGATTCTTGTATGTGAATTTATCCACTTATTCAGTAGCATTTATAGAGATACTACAATATGACAAATACAAGGGATACAGCTAATAATCTAATGACATAGTATTGTGAGGCATTAAAAATTTTATTTACTATAAGACGTTCACATCAATTGATAGATACCTGACTCAGGAGGCATTTGAATGGGCAAACATAGGTTTTTGTAAGCCTATGTTAAGTGTGAAATCCCAGAGTTCATCTGACATCATTTTTGCCTTGATTAAAACTAACTTTATAGCCACAGAGATGTTTTACAACATGCCAAATCCTAGGATCTAAGAGTATTTTTTTTCCTAATAATACAGATACAATCAAAACTCAATTCTATGAGATATATTTTTGTCATATATTACTTACCAATAATGAATCATAACAAAACTATTTCCATCACAAGGAGATTGTATTCTCACTCTATATTTGTATATGCTAATCAATTACTATAGGAGCTCTGGTAGCGTAGTGCCTAAGGCAGTTGACTACTAACCAGAAGTCTGATGGTTCAAACCCACCATCCACTTCTCAGAAGGAAGATGGGGCAATCTTCCTCCGCAGTGATACTGCATTGGAAACCCAAGAAGGGGTCGCTATGATTGGGGTCTGACTCAAGGGCACATAATAACAACAACAAAAATCAATTACTCTAGATTCATATGTGAAATCCTAAATTATGACCCATAATATGTTTTAAGTTTAAAGATGTTAAAAATTTTAACAGTCAATTTCATTATTAAAATCAAGATATGTTTCTTTAAAGAAGTTATAAACTGAAACTTCACAACCCACTATGAACTTAATTTAGTTCCAATTAATATCAAATATTAGTCATAAACCAAAAGATGTTTTTCTCCATATTTATTCTCAAATTTTTAAAACAACCACATTCAATTATTTAATTACATTTAAAAATTAATTTATTCTACTAATAAGAGTTTCATATCTTCTGAATTCTTACTGTAAACAAGACCAAACAAGTACTTGCACTTATTTCCCCATTCCAGGCACAATTTATAACAGCATGACTATAAAGGTAAAAACAGTGTTCAGCAAAATGCCTACAGCAGCAGAAACTACCCACAGTACGGTGTCAAGGACATTCAGTTACTTCCTAGGGACCCACTACTGAATGTAAAAATGAAAGTTACTGATTTTTTTTTTTTTTTGAGAATCTTGTGCATCTCATGTTTTGATGTTTGATGGGCAATATCATAACCTTGAAAAATCCCTCAACTATAGCAAATCTTTTTAATGTAGCCCTTTGGGAACTAGGAAATTAACAAGTGTGTGTTCTTTCTCTTGTTAAAAATGCTTCAAAGTGATTCTGCAAGATTTTCCCATATGATACTCACTCAAATGAACTGAAGTCATTGTGGTAAAATTATTGGGATTCTGGGCTTGTTACTTAGTCCTCTGCAACAGTTATTTCTTCAGAAGGTACTATTAAAATGATCATTTACCATTTCATGGGGAAAATGTCTTAGTTATGTTGCTCATAAAAAGTGGTAAAGTGGTGTTATAACATATTAAAACCAGTAGAGAAAGAAATGCTGAAAATTATTACAAAGAAAATTATTTTAAAGTAACATCTGATGAAAGCAATTATGAATTGCTTTTAAAAGAAAACTGGATATAATTACTACTGCATCTAGACCAAATTTCAAATACCAATCTGATACTCATGACAGATCTGCGTAACCTAAAGAATGACAAGAACTTGGACAAACCAGTCTAAGCTGTTATCTTAACTATTTTGACAAGATAAATTTGTGTAGATAAACCATGTCTGTAATTACTCATTGGCTGTTTAAATCCCATTAAGAAGTTTAAGATTTCCATTAGATGCTAGTCACTCCTTTAATATCTAAGTACTGTTCTGAAAATATTTAGCAAAATAAGCAACAATATCTAGAGTCCCCTTTGTTCGAACTAACTCACTGCCCTCAATTTGGATCTGAATCATAGCGACTCCTCCTTTGCTTACCAAGGGGGTATCACTAGGGAAGTAGATTGCCCAACCTTCCTTCTGAAGAGTGGCTGGTGGGTTCTAACTGATTAAACATAAACGTCAGATTTACCCCAGTGTCAAAGTCTAGTACTATTTTACATGCTTAGGGAGGTACATTAACTCTTCTAAATAACTTAGGCATCATAGTGTATGTTTGTGAAAATGACTTGGGTAAGATTTAAAAACCGTATCATGGAAGTTAAAAAGCCCTTTATTCCTATGGGTCACCTTTTTACCAGCCCTGTAGATAATTTCCTTTAGTTAAAATAAACTGTATCATAAAAAGATCAATCATTGACATCATATGCATAACAAATTACTTCCTAATATTTGCCCTGAAGGTAAAATACTACACAATATACTGTTGTAAACATATTTGAAGAAAATTTTAATGTTTGGAGGCACAGAAACTTGAGAAATCTAGATGTATTTAGCTTATTGTACCATCAGATTATTCTAGCTTTATGTACTATAATGCTTTTAGTCTTTAAAAACTTATGCCACTTATTTTAACAAAAGAAAAATATGCAGTAGTTTGTATAGTCCAAGGACTAGTTAATAGAGTGCAGGTCTCTCTTATAACCATATAACTCACTGCCAAGGAGTCAGATCCACCTCATAGAGACCCCGCCTTGCATTTCCGAGGCAATATCACTACAGAAGTAAATTGCCCTCGCCCTACCTTCCTTCTGAAGAGTGGTTGGTGGGTTTGAACCACCAGGCTTCTGGTTAGCAGCCAAATGCCTTAGACACTATGCCACCAAAGCTCCTTATAACCATACAGTCTTGCTGAAATTCTTTGCATAATCAAATAAACCATTAAGTTACTGCTACCTCAAGATAGAATGGAGTTCATTACATTATGAGGTGATGTTTTTGGTTGGATGATTTTTGGGTTTGGTTTTATTTCATTTGGGTTTCCCAACAACATCCTAAAGATGATATAACCAAATCAAATAATTTGATGTTAGTCTCTGAATAATCATGAACCAGATGAATAGTTTGAGTTATTTCTTATTTTTACTATAATTCTATGAGTTAAATGAATTAACTTTGATAAATCCTTAGCTTATTAATAAAACTAGGAATGCTTGATGAATATCCATAAACTTTTAAAATTACATCTGAAACATTAATTCTGGGACAGAATAAGAGAATGCCTTAAAAATCAGTCTAAGCCATTATTGCTTTTCTCTATAAAGGAACAAGCTAAAGCTTTTCATATACAAAGAATACTTGAAAAATAGAAGATTTGAAAATGCTACAGTATTGTAAAGTGAAAATCAAAATAATAAATATGCTAACTCAGTTGGGAACATTCTACACTAAAATTCAAGGACATTGAGTACCTTCTGAAGTCATTGAATTTTTATTTAGCAGCCATTAATATAAAAGGACTAAGTTACTTACAAGGACAATGATTAGTAAAACCCTCCTCCTTCTGCATTTCCTCCTTCTTTTTACCCCCCTCCTTTTGCATCTTTGCTTTCATATCATCTTTCTCCTTATTCTTTAGTCAAGTTGATGCCAAACCATCTACTCAGTTACTCAAATGATAACTCTTAAAATAATTATTTTCCTTACTTGTATCTACCTCTCTGCACCCACAGTCAATAAATCATAGAAGTTTTCCTCAGTCTTGGCAATTTTACTTTCTAAATATTTATCTTTTACTCATCCTTACTAGCCCTGACATTACTCAGGTCCAAAGTGTTCTCTTGAGCAACTTCAACACTGCCCTATTTTCTCTCCTTCCTTTTACTCTTAACCCCTCAAATCTATCCTCCATTTCATTATGGGAATGGAATATATGAAACATAAACCATCTGTTTAAGATGACTGATAAATAAATCTTCAAAGTGTCTCTATTTTCTGTAGGAAGACATTCAGACTTACTGTGGCTGGGTGTTGTTTTTAAGTTCTGCCGTGTCAGCTCCAACACAGTGACCCTATGTACAACAGAACAAAAGACTGCCTGGTCCAGCACCACCCTCACAATCCTTGCTAAGCTTCAGCATGTCTTTGCGGCCATTGTGTCAATCCATCTTGTTGAGGTTCTTCTGATTCTTTGCTAACCTCTACTTTGGCAAGCATGATGCCCTTCTCCAGGGAATGGTCCCTTCTGACAACATGACCGAAGTAGGTAAAATGAAGTCTGCAGATTCTTGCTTCTAAGGAGCATTCTGGCTACACTTCTTCCAGGACAAGTTTGTTTGTTCTTCTGGAATTCCATGGTATTTTCAATACTCTCTGCCAACACCACAATTCACAGGCATCAACTCCTTCCATTCTCTTTATTCATTGGCCAGCTTTCACATACATATGAGGTGATTGAAAATACCATAGCTTGGGTCAGGTGCACCTTAGACTTCAAAGTGATATCGCTGCTTTTAACACTTTAAAGAGGTCTTTTGCAGCAGATTTACTCAGTGTAATGCAATGTCTCATGTCTTGACTACTGCTTCCATGGGCGTTGATTGTAGATCCAAATAAAATGAAATCCCAGGATAGTTCATCAAGGTGGCAGAATAGACAGACAAGCTGCACAAACACTCTGCAACAAAGCAGTGAGAAACCAATTTAAACTGATACAAAAGATGATCTTAGAACCTTGAGTTGGAAGGGAAGGATGAAGAAATAGATTAAATGACAATTATTAAAAGAACTTGAATGAAACGGTGAGTAAGGAGACAAAGAGAATGGTGGGCTACCAGCTGTGTTGAGGCCACAACCATTTTGAATATTTCCTGGTAGCAACCTAAGAAACAGCTCTGCTCACCAAGAACTGCATGAGCAAGGACTGCATTGGTGCCTGACAACCAGAAAGGAAAACAGCAAAGAAGGAGTTAAACAGACCTCTGGACTGCCAGTGGCTCTCCTAAAGGCACAGCCATTTTGAATACATACAAGTGGCATTCTTACCTGGACAGTGGCCTAAGAATAGCCCCTGCTTGAGAAGGACAACAAAGGCAACCACACTGGAGGTTGATGACTAGAAAGGCATCATATTTCCCTTGTTACTCTTATACCCTACACTCTCTTGGTGAACAGAGAGGTGTGGTAATCCCTCACCTCCACCCTCTTTCATGACCATCAGGAATTGCATCCTGACCTGTGCCTTGAGAGGCCATGGATGCCATGTTCTGTGCCCTGCCCTCAGATTTGTTTTTGTATGTTTGTTTTTAAATTATTCTTTTTATCCTCCTCCTTTCTTCCTTTGTTGTTTCTTTCTTTCTTTCTTCTTTCTTTCCTACACCTGGTATTATTATTATTATTATTATTATTATCTGTTGTTGTTGTTTCTTTATTTTCCTTCTTTTTTGGTCTCTTCCCATTTCCTGGTTCCCATCTTTTTCATTCTTTGGGTTCTTCCCATGCCATGTTTTTTTCTTTTGCAGTTTTCCTATTTTTTTCTTTACTATTCTTTTACTCTTGCTCTTTGCTCTCATTCCTCCCTCCACAGATACTGTAGCTTTTTTCCCTCTTTTCCTCATTATATTTCATTTATCCTTTTAAATTATATTTTGAAAACTTTTCTCATTTATTGTCATTCTCTTTTTTGTCTTTTCTTTTTTTATGATTGTTCTTTTGTTTTTATTTTATTTTATTTTTCAATTTTTATTTCTTTTTTGGCTAACTGAGTGGGAGGCAGCAACAATTCCCACACAACCTAGCCACACCTGCACCTCCTGCAACCCCACAACACTGAGTGAGGGACACCATTCCTTTTTGGACCAATGATAGACAGTGGTCAATATCAGCTCAAATCACCCTCAACTATCCTTTAAGAACAGCTAACAGAGATCTGTGCATACACTCTCATTCTCTATCATATCCACCAGAAGACAGGTGGTGAGTGCCTAAGTGCTAACAACTAGTAAATAGAGAAATGCAGTACCCTGCTCACACAAATATATAAAAATAAAGGGGAAAAAAAAAAAAAAAAAAGATCATGGCCAAATCACATCAACATATAACCACAAATTAAATACAAATACAATAGATACCACAAAGTCTTAGAGAAAACAGACCATCACAGTCCACACAAAGAAGCAAGATAAAGTAGTAGAAAGAAGGGATCAGGACACAATCCCAGAAAACATTCCTAAGGAAGAAACAGCATTGGAACTCCCTGATAAGGAATTTTGAAAAAAATACATTTGGGTGCCTTCAATGGATTGAGAGACAGATCAAGAAAAAGTTTGACAAAATTAAGGAAAATACAGACAAAACTCTAGAAAAAAATATGGAAACAATATAAGAACAAATTGACAAAATAAAAAAAAAAAAATAGAAACAATATAAAACCAACAAACAGAAATCCAGAATATTAATACTAAGGTTTCAGAAATAGATAAAACATTGAATGAGCAAAGGAGTAGAATTGAATCAATGGAAGACAGAATTAATGAGATTGAAGGTTAATACTTCAATATTAGTTTGGTAAGGGATCATTCAGGCAGAAGATCAAAACAAAATGAAAAAATCCTAAGATTCATGTGGGATATCATGAAGAGTAGTAGCCTATGTGTAATCAGAATTCCAGAACAGGAAGAGACAGATAAAAAAGCACAGAGAAAATTGTTGGAGATTTGTTGGAAGAGAATTTCCCTAATATAATGAAAGATGAGAATATATCTATTCAATGACCCCCATACAGGATAGACCCCCCCCCCCGAGAAAATCACCAAGACATATTTTCATCAAACTCACCAAGCCCAAAGACAAAGAAAGAATCCTGAAAGTTGCATGGGAAAAATGAAAAGTTACTGTGACAGTTAAGTTGTGTGTCAATTTGGCTAGGCCTGGTTGAGTGGCTGGGCAGCTAGATATAGTATTCTCCATGATGAGATGTAATCAAATCCAATGTGGAATCTACTATGAGCAGCTAAGTGGCTGCCTTTGGGTATGTGGTCTGCTTCCCATATATAAGAAACAACTTTAGGAATGGTCTCTGGCTTATGGCATGCTTGTACCCTGCATGTTCTGTGTCATTGATAATAGCCTGCCATACTCTGCCAGCCTTGGAACTTTGAATGGACTGGTTTGATAATATCAGAATTGTGCCATTTTATTTTTTAATCTTGGTTTTGTTATCCTCAGCAGCCAGTAGCTTCATGAGTGAAGAGATGCCTCTAACTTCTGTGTGCTGGGGACAAGAAGCAGAGCTGAAATTCAAGGTTTAGGTGCTTTCACCCAGCTCTTAAAGCCTGGCACTTTGTACTTGACCTTAAAGCCTTCATATTGTAAGAACAAACTCCCGCTTGTTCAAGCCGTCCCTTTTGTGGTATATTCCACTGTCAGAATGGCACTAGGTAACCAGAACAGTTACCTATAAAGGACAATCAATAACACTAAACTCTGATTTCTCTACAGAAACTGTGCAGGTGAGAAGGCAATGGAATGGTACATACAAAAGCCTGAAAGAAAAATTTTCCAACCAAGAATTATATACCCACAAAAGTTGTCCCTCAAATACAATGGCAAAATTAGGAGATTTCCACATAAGCAGAAATTAAGGGAATTTGTTAAAGCCAGACCAACTTTCAAGAGACACTAAAGGGAGTCCTTGAGACAGCGAACCAACAATGGCAAACAACAATCAATGATTAACACACATGATGACATATCCCAGAAACCAACCTGGTTATAGAAGTATCTAATGGAAAATAAGCTTATAAGAGTGTAAGCAGGGAACCAGAGACATCAGCTGGTAAATGAGGACATCTACAAACCAAAACCACCTCTTGTCTGTCAGTTTTTGATACTGTGGTGACTTGTGTGTGGCTGGAAGCTATGCCAACAGTGTTTCAAACGCAAACAGGGTCACCCATGGTGGACAGGCAATGGGGGAGTTTCCAGACTAAAGCAGACTCAATATAAAGAAAGGGTCATCCCCTCCTCAGAGAAATAGCCAGTGAAAACTTAAGAATAGTACTGAAAAACTATGTATTACTGGAAGAATTTATGGATAGCACTGAAACATTGTCTGATATAATGCCAGAAGAGTCCCTCAGGTCAGAAGGCACTCAAAACATGACAGAGGAAGAGCTGCCTCCTCAGAGAAGACTCGACCTTAATGATGTGGAGAGAGTAAAGCATTCAGGACCTCCATTTGCTGATGTAGCATGACTCAAAATGGGAAGAAACAGCTGCAAACATCCAGTAATAATAAGAAGATGGAATGCATGGACTACGAATCTAGGAAAACGAGAAGTTGGCAAAAATGAAATCGAATTCATGAAAAGTTCAATATCCTAGGCATAACTGAGCTGAAATGGACTTGTTTTGGCCATTTTGAATCAGACAACCATATGATCTGCTATTCCAGGAATGACAAATTAAAGAGGAATGGTGTGGCATTCATCACCACAAAATATGTTTCAAGATCCATCTTTAAGTATAATGCTTTCAGTGATATGACGATATCCATATGCCTACAAGGAAATACAGCTAATTCTACTATTATTCAAATTTATGCACCAAACCGCCAAAGCAACAGATAAGGAAATTGAAGATTTTTACCAAGTACTGTAGTCTTAAATTGACCAAATATGCAATCAAGTTGTGTTGACTATTATTAGTGATTTTAATGCAAAACTTGGAAACAAAGATGAATCACCAGTAATTGGAAATTGTAGCCTTCGTGATAGAAATAATGCCAGAGACTTCATGGTAGAATTTTTCAAGACAATAACATAGTCAGTATCTATACATGTAGACCTCACCAGATGGAATTCACAAGAATCAGTTCAACTACATTTGTGAAAGAGGACATGGAGAAGCTCAATATGTTCTGCTTAAACAGACCAGGAGCTGACTGTGGAACAGACTATCCACTGCTTATATGCAAGTTCAAGCTGAAGAAAATTAAAACAAGTCTACAAGACCCAAAATATAACATTGATTATATCCCACCATAATGTAAAGACCATTTAAAGAACAGATTTGATACACTGAAAACCAATTACAAAACCCAAACGAATTGTGTGATGACATCAAGAACATCATATCTGAAGAAAGCAAAAGGTTATTTACAAGGCGAGAAAGGAAGAAAAGACAAAAATAGATGTCATAAGAGACTCTGAAACTTGCTCTTCAATGTAGAGTATTTAAACAAATGGAAGAGATGACAAGATAAAAGAGGTGAAGAGAGGATTTCATAAAGCAGATTGAAAAGACAAACTCAATGATAATGAAATGCACAAATACCTGAAAGCAAAATAGGAAGAATAAGCTCAGCATTTCTCAAGTTGAAAGAACTAAATGGAAAATTCAAGCCTAAGTTGTAATATTCAAAGTTTCTATGGGAAAAATATGGAATGATGCAGGATGCATCAAAAAATGGGAGGAAGACAGAGTCCTTGTACCAGGAAGAAGTGGTAGATGTTCCTTTTAGGAAGTGGTATATGATCAAAACTGATGGCACTAGAAGAAATAGTCAAAGCTACACTGAAGCTAGAATTGGCTAAAAACAAGGCTTTGGGAATTAACAGGATACTTATTGAAATGTTTAAACAAATGGATGCCACACTGTAGACACTTACTCAATAATGCCAAGAAATTTGGAAGACAACTACCTTGTCAACTGACTGGAAGAGATCCATATTTGTACCCATTCCAAAGAAAGGTGATCACCAGAATGTGGACATTAACAAAAAATATCATTAATAATACACACAAGTAAAATCTTCCTGAAGATAATTCAAAAATGTTTGCAGCAGTACATTAATGAAGAAATTCCAGAAATGCAAGCTGGATTTAGAAGATGACATGGAAACAGGGATATCATAGCTGAAGTCAGATGAATCTTGGTTAAATATAAAGAATACCAGTAAGATGTTTATCTGTGGTTTATTGACTATGCAAAAGGCATTTGGTTGTGTGGAACATATCAAATTATGGATAATATTAAGAAGAATGGGAATTCTAGAACACTTAATTGTTCTCATGAGGAAGCTGTACATAGACCAGGAGACTGTAGTTCAAATAGAACAAGGGGATATGGCATGGTTTAAAATCAGAAAGGGAGTGAATCAGGATTGTATCCTTTCACCATACTTATTCAATTTATATGCTGAACAAATAATCCAAGAAGCTGGATTATATGAAGATGAATATGACACCAGGATTGGAAGAAGATTCAATAGAAACCTGCAATAAGCAGGTCTGACACAACCTTGCTTACTGAAAGTTAAGATGACTTAAAGCACTTACTGATGAAGATTAAAGATAAAGTCTGCAGTATGGATTATACCTCAACATAAAGAAAATGAAAATCCTCACAATTGGACTAATAAGCAGCATCACAACAAATGGAGAAGGGATTAAGTTGTCAAAGATTTCACATTACTTGGTTCCACAATCAACACCCATGGAAACAGCAGTCAAGAAATCAGATGACACATTTAACTGGGCAAATCTATTGCGAAAGATCTCTTTAAAGTCCTGAAGTGCAAAGATGTCTCTTTGAAAACTAAAATTCACCTAACCCAAGCCATGGTATTTTCAATCACCTCATGTGCTTGTGAAAGCTGGACAATGAATAAGGAAGACTGAAGAAGAGTTGATGTTTTTGAATTTGGTGTTGCCAAAGAATCCTGAAAGTACCATGGACTGCCAGAAGAACAAACAATTCTGTCCGGAAGAAGTGCAGCCAGAATACTCCTTGGAAGTGAGAATGGCCAGATTTTGTCTCACCTATTTTGGTAATGATATCCCTTCTCACCTATTTTGGTCAGAAGGGACCATTCCACAGAGAAGGATATCATGCTTGGTAACGTGGAAGGTCAACAAAAAAGGAGGAGGTACTCAGTGAGATAGATTGGCACAAGCCTGCAACAATAAGCTCAGGTATGGCAAGGATTATGAGACTGGTGTAGGACCAAGCAGTGTTTTGATCTCTTGTACACAGGGTCACTATGAGTCAGAGCTGACTCAACATCACGAAAAATAACAGAAGCAACAAACCAAAAGAGGGAATAAATAGTGTCATTACAGAACTTGTAAATGGTGAGCAAGTAAAGACAATTATGAGATAGAATAGGTTGTTTTAAACTTGGAAAGAAAAATAATAAATCACAGGAAAAAAACCTCAAAGAAATATAATAAACCTTTGGATCAAAATAAAAAAGAGAAAAACAAATATTTAGCAAACACTAAACACTAAAATAGCAATGAAAAGGATAATAACATGATTCACAAACAAACTGATATCAGTACATAAAATTATATGGAACAAAGAAATCAGCAATACCATGAAAAAACATAACGACACTAACAAAGTCATACTTGTTGATAATTACACTAAATGTAAATAGATTAAATATATCATTCAAGATATGGATAATTGCAGACTGGATAAGAAAACATGACCATCAATATATTGTCTACAAGAGATACAAGAGACTCATCTTAGATACAACAACAAAAATAAACTAAAAATCAAAGTTTGGAAAAAGATATATCAAACTAATGGAAACCAAAACAGGGCAAGAGGGGCAATATTAATTTCTGATGAAATAGACTTTAAGACAAAAAACCCTATAAAACACAAGGAAAGACATTATAGGATGATTAAAGGATAGCTTGTACAAGAGGACATAACCATAATAAATATCTATGAATCCAGTGAAATAGCCCCAAAATACATAAATCAGACTTTAATAGAACTGAAAATACAAATAGATGACTCCACAGTAATAGTAGGAGACTTGAATATACCATTTTCAATTAAAGATAGAACACCTGGAAAGAAACTCAACAAAGGTGCAGAAGAACTAAACCATAAGATCAATCAACAGAGTACTTCACATAATAATAGCAAAATATATATTCTTTTCCAGCATTCATGGAGCATTCTTCAGGATAGACCAAATGTTAGGCCATAAAGCAAGCCTTAATAAATGTAAAAACATTGAGATAGTGCAAAGCAACTTCTCAGATCACAGTGCTACCCAATTAGAAATCAACACTAGGAAGAACAATGGAAAAAGAGCAAATGTATGGAAATTGAATAATACCATTCTCAAAAAAGATTGGGTAATAGAAGAAACAAACAAAAAATTCCTTGAATCAAATGAGAATGAAAACACAGCATATTAACATCTTTGGGACACAGCAAAAGCAATAACCAAAGGGCAATTTATACCAATATATGCACAAATCAAAAAAGAAAAAAAAGCCAAAATCAACACCTTAACACATCTCCAAAATTACAAAAAGAGCTGCAAAAAAAAAAAAAAAAAAAACTTAATTTCAGGGAAAATATATGCAAAATAGA
>NW_006921863.1:672462-673188 GCF_000298275.1 Orycteropus afer afer
CACATGATCATATCAATAGATGCAAAAAAAGGCATTTGGTAAAATATAATACCCATTCCTAATAAAAACTCTCAGAAAAATAGGACTACAAGGGAAATTCCTCAACATAATAAAGGCCATATATGCAAAACCAACAGCCAGTATTATTCTCAATAAAGAGAGACTGAAACCACTCCCCTTGCAAACAGGACCAGACAAGGATAGCCATGACAAGATAGCAAGAAAGGGAAATCAAAGCATGTGAATTAATAAACAAGAAGTAAAACGATCCCTATTTACAGATGACATGATCTTATTCATAAAAAATCCCAAGAGGCTCTGTAAGAAAGCTACTGGAACTTATTGATTTAGCATAGTAGCAAGATACAAGATCAACATACAAAAATCAGTTGGATTCCTCTACACCAGCAAAGACGTCTCTTAAGTAAGGAAATCAATACCATTTACAATAGTCACCAAAAAGATAAGCTAATTGAGAATAAATCTTACCAGGAACACAAAAGGCCTATACAAAGAAAACTAAAAAACACTACTTCAAGAAACTGATAAATCTACATAATTTGAAGAATATACCATGCTTATGGATAGGAAGATTGAACATTGTGAAAATGTCAGTACTAGGAGTTCTGGTAAGATGGCTGACTAGGCAGAAGGACTGCACAGACCCTCTTCAACAAAGAAAAGGGAAACCAATTAACACAGACACAGAAGATAATCTTGGACCCC
>NW_006921863.1:676207-698544 GCF_000298275.1 Orycteropus afer afer
ACTGTGGTCAATGACATGAGACAAAGTATATGTGAACTGCTGTATGGAAAGTGAATTTGCTCTGTAAATCTTCACCCAAATCACAATAAATAAATAAATAAATAAATAAAAGAAAATGTCAGTACTACCCAGAGAAATCTGTACATTCAATGCAATCTCAAACCAGATTCCATCAACATTCTTTAAAGACATGGAAAACCAATGACTAATTTTACATGGAATAGCAAGAGACCTTGGATAAACAAAGAACTACTGAAGAAGAACAAAATAAGAGGTTTCACATTCCTAGTTCTCAAAGCCTATTATTATACAGCCCAAGATGTCAAAACAGCCTGGTATTTGTACAACAGACACATAGACTAGTGAAACAGAATTGAGAAACCAGAAATCAATCCACTGACAATTTGATCTTTAACAAAGGGCCAAAATTCATTCAATGGGGAAGAAATAGTTTCTTTCACAAATGGTGCTGGCAAAACAGGATATCCTTTTGCAGAAAAAAAGAAACAAGATCCATACCTCACACCATACACAAAAACTAACTTCATATGAATGAAACACTTAAATGTGAAACTCAAAACTATAAAGTTCCTCAAAGAAAAAATAGGGGCAGATTTAGGGGAAGAAATTTATAGCATAAATAGTCTATCAAGCATAACCCAGAAAGCACAGACAGCACAAGATCAACTAGATGACTGGGACTTTCTAAAAAATAAATTTTTATGTATTACAAAAGACTTCTGCCAAAGAGTAAAAAGAGAACCTACAGACTGGGAAAAAGTATTTGGCAATGACATACCTGACAAGGGACTAAAATTTATAGAAAACTCAAATATCACAACAGCAAAAAGTCAAACAATCTAATTTAAAAATAGGTAGAAGATATGAACAGACACTTCACCAAAGAAGATATTGAGGCAGCCAACAAACACATGAAGAAATTTTCATGATACTTAGCCATTCAAAAGTTGCAAATCAAAACAACAATGAGATCTCATCTCACCCCAGCATTAATAGCAAAGTTCAGGAAGATAGAAAATAACAAATGCTGGTGAGTATGTGGAAAGATTGAAACTCTCATACACTGCTGGTGGGACTTTAAAATGATACAATTACTGTGGAAATTGAAATGACAATTCTTTAAAAAGTTGAAATTAGAAATACCCTCTGATCCAGCAAGCCCATTACTAAGTATATATCCTAAAGAAGTGAGAGGCAGGACAGGAAAGGATATATACATACCCATATTCATTGATTGATATCCTCGGCATTAGTGAGCTGAAATGGACTGGTTTTGGCCATTTTGAATCAGACAACCATGTGATCTACTATGCCGGGAATGACAGTTTGAAGAGAAATGGTGTGGCATTCATCACAAAGGATGTTTCAAGATCTGTCCTGAAGTACAATGCTGTCAGTGATAGGATAATATCCACACGCCTACAAGGAAGACCTGTTAATACCACTATTATTCAAATTTATGCACCAAACACCAAAGCCAAATATGAGGAAATTGAAGAATTTTATCAACTTCTGCAGTCTGAAATTGACCAAGCATGCAATCAGGATGTGTTAATTATAACTGGTAACTGGAATGCAAAAGTTGGAAACTAAGAAGAATCACCAGTAGTTGGAAAATTTGGCCTTGGCAACAGAAATAATGCTGGAACTCATATGGTAGAATTTTGCAAGACCAACGACTTGTTCATTGCAAACACCTTTTTTTCAACAACACAAATGGCAGCTCTACACGTGGACGTCACCAGATGGAACACACAGGAATCAGACTGACTACATTTTTGGCAAGAAGCAGTGGAAAAGCTCACTATCTTCAGCCAAAACCAGGCCAGGAGCTGATGGTGGAACAGAACATCAACTTCTCACATGCAAGTTCAACTTGAAGTTGAAGTCAATTAAAAGAAGTTCAAGAGAGCCAAAATATGATCTTGAATATATCCCTCCTGAATTTAGAGACCATCTAAAGAATAGATTTAATGCATTGAACACTAATGACCAAAAACCGGAAGAATTGTGGGAGGATATCAAGAACATCATCCATGAAGAAAGCAAGAGATCACTAAAAAGACGAGAAAGGAAGAGAAGACCAAAATGAATGACAGAAGAGACTCTGAAACTTGCCCTTGAGCAGAGAAAAGCTAAAGCCAATGGAAGAAATGACAAGATAAAAGAGCTGAACAGAAGATTTCAAAGAGCAGCTCGAGCAGACAAAACCAATTATTATAATGAAATGAGCAAAAGTCTGGAATTTGAAAACCAAAAGGGAATAATATGCTCAGCATTTCTCAAGCTGAAAGAATTGAAAAATCAAGCCTCGAGTTGCAAAATTGTGAGATTCTATGGGCAAAATATTGAATGATGCAGGAAACATCAAGAGAAGATGGCAGGAATACACAGAATCACTGTACCAAAAAGAACTGGTTGATCTTCATCTATTTCGGGAAGTGGCATATGACCTAGAACAAATGGTATTGAAGGAAGAAGTCAAAGCTTCAATGAAGGAACTGGTGAATAACAAGGCTTCAAGAATTGACAAAATATCCATTGAGATATTTCAATAAATGGATGCCCCTCTGGAGGCACTCACTTGGTTTTGTCAAGAGATTTCAAAGACAGCTACTTGGCCAACTGACTGGAAGAGGTCCATATTTGTACCCATTCCAAAGAAAGGTGATCCCACAGAATGTGGAAATTATCAAACAATATCATTAATATGGCACACAAGTGAGATCTTCCTGAAGATAATTCAAAAACAGTTGCAGCAGCATATTGACAGAGAACTTCCAGAGGTGGAAGCTGCATTCAGAAGAGGATGTGGAGCAAGGGATATCATAGCTGCTGTCAGATGGATCTTGGCTCAAGGCAAAGATTACCAGAAATATGTTTACTTTTGTTTTATTGACTGTGCAAAGGCATTTGATTATGTGGATCATGACAAATTATGGATAATATTGAGAAGAATGGGAATTTCTGAACACTTAATTGTACTAATGAGGAACCTGTACATTGACCAGGAGGCTGTTGTTTGAACGGAACAAGGGGTACCTACATGGTTTAAAATCAACAAGGGAGTGTGCCAGGGTTGTATCTTTTCCCCATACTTATTCAATCTATATGCTGAGCAAATAATCCAAGAAGCTGGACTATATGAAGAAAAATGTAGCATCAGGATTGAAGGAAGAATCATTAACAACCTGAGATATGCAGACGATACAATTTTGCTTGCTGAAAGTGAGAATGACTTGAGGCACTTACTCATGAAGACTGAAGAATACAGTCTGCAGTATGGATTACATCTCAATATAAAGAAAACAAAAACCTCAGTACTGCACCAATAAGCAGAAGCACGATGATAAATGGAGAAAAGATTGAGGTTGTCAAAGAATTCATATTGCTTGGTTCTACAATTGAGGCCAATGGGAGCAGCAGTCAAGACATTAGAAGACGTGTAGCATTGGGCAGGTCAGCTGCAAAGGAACTGTTTCAAGTGCTTAGTAGCAAGGGTGTCTCCTTGAGAACTAAGGTGCGCCTGACAAAAGCCATGATATCTCCAATTGCCTCGTTTGCATGTGAGAGCTGGACAATGAATAAGGAAGACCGAAGAAGAGTTGATGTTTTTGAATTGCAGTGCTGGCAAAGAATGCTGAAAGTACCATGGACTGCTAAAAGAACTAACAGATCTGTCCTGGAGGAAATGCAGCCAAAATGCTCCTTAGAAGGGAGAATGCCAGACTTCATCTCACCCACTTTGGTCATGTTGTCAGAAGGGACCATTCTCTGGAGAAGGATGTACTCATGAGGAACCTGTACCTTGACCAGGAGGCTGTCGTTCAAACGGGACAAGGGGACACTACATGGTTCATCATGTAGTATACGTAATCTCATGCTTGGCAAGGTGGAGGGTTGACCAAAGAGGGGAAGGCCTTCAACAAGATGGATTGACACGGTGGCTGCGATGATGGGCTCAAGTGTAGCAGGGATCGTGGAGCTGGTGTGGGATGGGGCGGTGTTTCGTTCTGCTGTGCATGAGGTCACTCTGAGTGGCAAAAGACTCGATGGCACCTAGCAACAACAACACTCTCCATGCAAGTCTAAGTTTCAGAGTGCCTTCTTACATCCATTTTGGTCTTTTCTTCTTTCCTGCCTTTTTAATGACCTTATGCTTTCTTCATATATCATGTTCTTGATATCATCACACAACTCATCATGTCTTCTGTAATTGGTGTTCAGTGCTTCAAATCTATTCTTCGATGTGCTATAAATTTAGGTGGGATATACTCAAGGTTGTATTTTGGCTCTTATGAACTTGCTTTAATTTTCATTGGTTTCAACTTGAACTTGTATGTGAGCAATTGATGGCAAGTTCCATGGTCAGCTACTGGTCTAGTTTAACCTGATGATATAGATCTTCTCCATCTCCTCTTTCCACAGATGTGGTCGATCTGATTTCTGTGTATTCCATCTGGTGAGGTCCACATGTATAGCTGCTGTTTAGGTTGTTGAAAAAAGTTTTTGCAATGAATCAGTCATTGGTTTTGCAAAATTCTATCATGCAATCTCTGATGTCATTTCTATTACCAAGGCCATATTTTCCAACTACTGGTGATTCTTGTTTGTTTCAAACTTTTGTATTCAAATCACCAGTAATTATCAATTCATTTTGATTACATGTGTGATCAATTTCAGACTACAGAAATTGGTAAAACTCTTCAATTTTTTCACCTTTGGCTTTAGTAGTTGATGTGTAAGTTTTAATAATCATAATATTAACTGGTCTTCCTTGTAGGCCTATGGATATTTTCATATTACTGAGAACATTGTACCTCAGGATGTATCTTTTCTTTTAATGCATTTTATTGAAATATGATTTATGTACTGTGAAATACACAAAACTAAAGTGACATGAGTCAATGCATTTTTTTTTTGGGGGGGCAATGTTTCCCCCCCCACCTCCCTTCCCACCCCTGGCAACTAATAAAGAAAGTTTCCCTTCATATATAAACCTTTCCTTGACCCTGCATAACAACAAACTAATACTATACTTGTCCTTCTGTGATTGACTTATTTCACTCAGCACAACGTCCTCCAAGTTCATCCATATTATGCGGTGTTTTCTAGACTCTACATTATTCTTTAGTGTTGCATAGCATTCCATTATGTGTATGTACTATAGTTTGGTCATCCACTCTTCTGCTGATGGGCACATAGATTGTTTCCATCTTTTTGCTATTGTAAATAGTGCTGTGATGAACATGAATGTGCACATATCTATTCCTGTTCTGGCTCTCACCTCTCTAGGATATATACCTAGCAATGGGATTGCTGGGTCAAATGGTATCTCCAATTCCAACTTTCTAAGGAATCGTCATATTGCTTTCCACAGTGGTTGTATCACTTCAGACTCCCACCAGCAATGTATGAGACTCTCAATCTTTCCACATCCCCACCAGCATTTGTTATTTTCTGTCTCGTTGAACCTTGCTGTCACTGCTGGGTGAGATGGTATCTCATTGTTGTTTTGATTTACATCTCTCTGATGGCCAATAATTGTGAGCATCTCTTCATGTATTAGCTGGCCACCTGAATATCCTCCTTCATTGCTGCTGTTTTAGTTTTAGTGTTGGCTAAATATTTGTGCTGGTCCTTTTTTTTTTATTATTTATTTTGATGTGAAGGTTTATCTTTTTCTTTGTGGTTACCCTGTGACTTGTAGTTTTCTTCCCAAGTTTAGAACAGTCCATTCTATCTTGTAGTTTTCTTAACTTACCTACCATCTATAAGTTCTGTAACCACACAATTTTTTCCCTGTTTTTGGTTTGTAGTTGTCCTCATTTGTCAGTTGATGTCTCTGGTTCCCTGTTTACAATCTTATAGGCTTATTTACTTTGGATACTTCCATAGCTGGATTGGTTTCTGGGTTATATCATCATGTGTGTTAATGGTTCATTGTTGTTGGCTGTTGTTGCTTCTCTGTCCAAAGTCTCCCTTTAGCATCTCTTGTAAGGGTGGTCTGGTTTTAACAAATTCCTTTAATTTCTTCTTATCTGGAAATGACCTAATTTCACCATCATGTTTGAGGGAAAATTTTGCTGGGTACATAATTCTTGGTTGGAATTTTTTCTCTTTCAGGGTTTTATATATACCATCCCGTTGTCTTCTCGCCTGCATGGTTTCTGCTGAGAAATCCAAGCCTAGTCTTATTGGTTGCATCTTGTAGGTAACTTTTCATTTTTCCTGTGGTGCTCTCATGATGTTTCTCTGTCTTTGGTTTTGGTAAGTTTGATGATGATATGTCTGGGTGCTTTTGTTTTAGGATCTATCCTGTTTGGGGTTCGTTGGACTTTCTGATTGGATATATTCTCATCTTTCATCAAACCGGGAAAATTCTCTTCCAACAAATCTTTGACAATTTTCTCTGTGGCTTTATTTTCTTTCTTCCATTTCTGGAATTCTGGTTACATGTAGGTTATTCATTTTGATGATATCCCACATGTACCTTAGGCTTTCTTCATTTTGTTTTGATCTTTTTCTCTGATTTATCCCTTTCCAAAGAAGTGTTCAGGTATTTGTCTTCAACCTCCCTAATTCTGTCTTCCATTGATTAAATTCTACTCCTTTCCTCATTCAATATCTTATCTATTTCTGAACATTTATTATTAATCTTCTGGATTTCTGTGTGTAGATTTTGTATCATTTCTAATTTTTCATTTATGTTGTCATTTTGTTCTTGCATTGTCTTTCAAAATTGTTCTAGGGTTTTCTTTGTGTTTTCCTTGTTTCTCAATTTGTTGAAGATACCTAAATTTATTTATTTATTTTTTAATTTCTTATCAGGGAGTTCCAATGCTGCATCTTCCTCAGGGATGTCTTTTGGGTCTGTATCCTGGTCCCTTGTTTCTCCTGCTTTATCTTACTTCTTTGTGTGCACTGTGATGCTCTGTTGTTTCCGAGGTGTTTATATTTAATTGATGATTGTATGTTGGAGTGACTTACCCATGATTATCATTTTCTTTGTTTTGTTTGTATGTTATCTATGCAAGCAGGCTACTTTGCTGTGCTCTTCTATTCACTAGTTGATAGCCTTTATATACTCACCACCTGTGTCTCCTTCCCTGTTGTCAGTGTCTCATATGCTCATGCCAACCTTCACAAACAGATCCTATTCTTAGGTCCCTGGAATCCAAATGAGAATGCTCTTCAGGATGTGTCTTGAAACATTTTTTCTGGTAAGGAATGCCATGCCATTGTTCTTAGATTTGTCATTCCTGGCATAGTATATATATGGTTGCCTGATTCTAAATGGCCAAAACCAGTCCACTTCAGCTCACTGATGCCTAGGATATCAATCTTTATGTGTTCCATTTCATTTTTGACAACTTCCAATTTTCCTAGATTCATACTTCATTCATCCCATGTTCCAATTTTCAATGAATGTTTGCAACTGTTTCTTCCCATTTTGTTTCATGCCCCATTAGCAAATGAATGTCCCATGAGTTTTACTCCATCCATGTCATTAAGCGTGACTCCACATTGAGGAGGCAGCTCTTCCCCAGTCATATTTTGAGTGTGTTCTGACCTGTCTTCTGGCAGTGTATCAGATGGTATTTCAGGGATTTTCATAAAATATTCTGGTAATATATCAGATAGTGTTTCACTGCTATTCATAAGGTTTTCAGTGACCAGCTTTTTCAGAAGTGGATGTCCCTGTCCTTCTTCCAAGTGTGTCTTTGTCTGGAAGCTCCACTGAAATCTGTCCACCAATAGTGACCCTGCTGGTGTATATACCTTTGCTTAAACTCCTTCTATATCTTCACTCTTATGTGCTTAAACTTTATGATCTAGAAGCACTGAGCTGCTTAATTATCCACCCACATTATGTTGCTGTCTGTTTTCATGGCTGTTCAAAGTTTCCTATTACAGGAATGTACTTACCTCTACTCTTCAACTTGATAATTCCTCCAAGGTTTTTGGTTTGTTTCAAGATTTAGGTTACATATTTCTATCTCTGAGTTTTTCCCCTTTTGATAAATATTGGTGTATGTGTGTTCTTTCCCACAACATCTTATCTGTTTTTCTCTCATGGATCTAACGTAATGACTGGAATAAAAATATTCCAAACATTATTATGAATGAATGATGGAGTTCAAATAGGTCTATCAATGTCAAAATGTTTGTCTACACTAACAGAAAATGTGAATAACTCAATCTAATCATTATAATTCAACCATACCTTTATTCAGTCATCTGTTAAAATGGCAAAGTAGAACACAGGGATTATTGTAAGTCATTTATCAATTTAGAACATGGTCACCACATAATGGGTAAATTAAGCACTTAATTTGTTGAAATTTTTTGTACTTATACATGAGAATATGCTATTCAGTTCACTGAAATGCAACCCTTAAGTCTGCTGCAAATCTTTCAAATATAAAAGAAAGAGTGAATATAAAGACCCTCATTCCCTCTCAGTGGACACATGGTACATTGCTAGAGTCTTTTTAAATCTAATATCAGATTATACATGATATCATGTTTAAAAAGGGGGCAACTGTAATCATCCCTATAAGTAAGAATATTTTCATATTCATTGAATTGTAGCTAAAATATTGGCCATTTTCTTTCAGTTTTGAAAGAAATAGCCTCTTTATTGAAACAGCTAGTTTCTAGTCTGAGATTTAACAAGAAAAAGGTATTTATACATTTGAAGTTCAGTCATGCATTTATTTAATATTCAATATTATTTTCATCTTATATTTTTTGTCAAGTTCTCTTGACAGGTATTCATCTATGCACTACTACTATGGCCCAATAATGTATAAAAGTCAATTCAATATTTGATAACTGCTCATGACTATATATTTGATAACTGCTCATGATTATATATTTAGCTGTTATTCTTTTTATGGCAAAGGACTTTCTTTTTCAGATCTTAAAAGTAGTAGAGGTTTCATTAATAGAAAAATGAGGGTTACATAAATTCTTCATACCTATATTATAACTGCTCAGATTCTATTCAAGTTAAATAGCTCTCCATCTAGAACTTAATATACCAGTGGAAGTGTTAGTTGTAGAACAGAGCCTTTCTTTTCAAGTCATACAATATCCTATTGTGAAAGTGATGATGTTAGAAAGAAAAACTTATTTCAGTTCAAAGAAGGGTATTTAACTCATGTGGATTTCTTACCTTGTTGTTGAGTTCTGCATTGTAGGAAACATGAATGGGAAGCCAAGGAATTGAACTCCAGTCTCAGTTATGTCACAGTGTCATTGCTGTGGGTCATGGTATGTCTGTTTTCCACATATGCAAGAGGGACATTAATTTTGTCTATAAATAACTGGAAAGAATCACTTAAGAAATAGTAGTTTCTCCTTGGGAGCTCTGGTAGCATAGTGGCTAAGGCACTTGACTGCTAACCAGAAGGCTGGCGGTTCAAATCCACCAGCCACTCCTCGGAAGGAAGGTTGGGCAATGCTACTTCCGTACTGATACTGCCTCGGAAACCCAAGGAGGGGTCGCTATGAGTTGGGGCCAACTCGACAGCAAATAACAACAACAACAAAAAGTTTCTCCTTGATATCCTTGTCTGCAGGATATAAAGCATTGTCAACATATTGAATTTGACTGATACTCGTGATCATTGTATTAAGTCTAAGGGTCATGTTGGGAGAATACAAATCTGAATGAGACATAATCTCTGTATTCAATAAATTCAGAAATTGAAGGAGATAGAAATGCTTATTACACAGTATAACATGAGGAAGAAAATTGAAAAAAAAAATCAGATACAACACAAAATGACTACAGAATAAAGTTCATTGGAATCGAATGAAAATTAAGACTGGAAGTTTAAATGAGTTAATATGAAAGCTTCTTCCATTCATACAACAGCTTGTTTTGGGGGTAGTGGGTATAAATTTGGAAAGGTAGTTTAGGCCTAGTTTATGAAAAGTCTTGAGAGACAACCTATGGGAAGCAAGAAGCTTATTGTGACTAATTGTAAATGAGAACTATTCATCATGAGATAAATTGGAAAATGTAGAGAATGAAGGCAGAAAACACAATTAGCAATATTATCATTTTTCACATAGCATGATTGTAACTAATATGGTGCCTTGGGTAAAAGAAGGAAAATGAGTGTTAGAAATTAGAAGTAACATGAATGGGATTTAGTGAATGGGTGAATAAAGGTGGAAGATAAACCTCTGATTATATGTGTGTGTGTGTGTGTGTGCATAGGCAGATATAGCTAAATAAAAGTCCTGAATTCAAGACTTGAGAAATGCTTATATTTAGGAGGTAGTAGAAGGATGTGCCACCACTCGGCTATCAGTTTGTTGTGATGTGGTAGCTTGTATGCTGTGATGCTGGAAGCTACGTCAGCACTATTTCAAAGAACAGCTGGGTTACCTATAGCAGACAAGTTTCAGTGAAGCTTCCAGACTAAGGCAGGCTAGAAAGAAGGACATGGTGGCCTACTTCTGAAAAATAATTTACCACTGAAGACCTATGATTAGCAGCAGAATGTAGTCTGATATAATACCAGAAGATGAGCCCTTGAGATTGGAAGGTACTCAAAATACAACTGGGGAAGAGATGCCTCCTCAAAGTAGAGCTGACCATAAACACATGGTAGAGCAAAGCTTTTGGGACCTTCATTTGCTCATGTTCCAAAACTCCAAATGTGAAGAAATAGCTGTAAGCATCCATTAATAATCAGAATATGAAATGTATGAAAAGTAAATCTATGAAAATTTGAAGTTGTAGAAAGTGAAATAGAATGCATAAAAATTGATAACGCAGCCATTAGTGAGCTGAAATAGAGTGGTATCTGCCATTTTGAAATAGAAAATGAAATGATTTACTATGCTGAGAATGACAAATTAAAGAAGAATGGCATCACATTCATCATCAAAAGGAACATTTCAACAACTATCCTAAAATACAACACTGTCAGAGATGGGATAAAATCCATATGCCTTCAAGAAAGACCAATTAATACAGCTATTATTGGAATTTATGCGCCAACCACTAAAACCAATGATGAAGAAACAATGAAGATTTTTACTAATTTCTTCAGTCAAAATTGATCAAACATGAAATCAAGGTACCTTGATAATTATTGGTGAATTGGAGACAAAGATTGGAAACAAAGAATAAAGATTAGCAGTTGAACAACATGGCCATGATGATAGAAATGATGCCAGAGATCATTGGATAGAATTTTGCAAGATCGACAACTTATTCATTGCATATACCTTTTCAACAACATAAATGATAACTATACACATGGACCTCACTAAATGGAAAACACAGGAACAAATACACTATATCTGTGGAAAGAAACATTATCAACACTTAGGACAAGATCAGAGGCTAATTGCTGAATCGACTATCCATTGCTCATATGTAAGTTCAAGTTGAAGCTGAAGAAAATTAAACAAGCCCATGAGAGTCACAGTACAACCTTGAGTATATACCACATGAATTTAGCACCATTAACTATTATTCTTTAATTCCCATTCCTCACAATATTACCCATACTTCATTATGATCTACACAGTCAAATGACTTTTACTTAGATCCAAAATCAATGCTCAGAAGAGTAGCAGTTAAGAAATAAAATGGCATATTGCATAGTGCAAATAAATTTGCTGCAAAAATGCAAAAGACCTCTTTAAAGTGATTAAAAACAAAGCTGTCACTTTAAAGACTAAGATGCACCTGATCCTAGCCATGGTACTTTCAATCACCTCATAACCATGTGAAAGCTGGATACTAAATAAAGAAGACTGAAGGAGAATTGATGCATTTGAATTATGATGTTGGTTAAGAATACTGAATATACTATAGACTAACAGGAGAATGAACTAATCTGTCTTGGAAGAAATACACCCAGGATGCTCCTTAGAAGCAAGGAGGCTGAAACTCACATACTTTGGATATGTTATTAGAAGTGTCTGGAGCCTGGAGAAGGACCTCATGCTTCATAAATTAGAAGGTCATAAAAAAGAGGAAGACCCTAAAGGAGATGGACTGACACAGTAGCTACAACAATGTGCTCAAACATAGCAATTATAGTGAGGATGGTGTAGGACCAGGCAGTACTTTTGTTGTTGTTGTTGTTGTACACAGGGGCCACTTGACTCAATGGCACCTAACAACAACAGGAGGGTATGATGCTAATTAAAATTATAGAGAAAATTCAGAAATCTAGAAGAGGAACCAGAATGACAAAGTGGCTAAGAGCAAGGAAATTGTTTTCCAGACAACCTACCCTCTTCCTGGTAAGCTTCAACTCCATTTCAAGACTCATTTCAGGAGTCATCTCCTATAAGGAGTCTTTTCTTGAACTCCTCCCACACACTGGCATCACTGCCCTTCAACTGAGATAATCACTCTCTTAGGTACTGGTACTCTACTTCTGGATATATTTAATATGTGTTTAAAAGCAAAACAAAAAAAAATCCCTTGTCTTTGAATAGATTACAAATCACAGTGACCATATAGGAGACAACAGATATGCTTTATAGGGTTTTCAGGGTTGCAAATTTTCATATAAGCAGACTGCCACATCTTTGTCCCATGGAGTAAATGGTGGTTTTGAAAACTTTCTTTTAAGTTAGCAGAAGAGGACTTAATCATTTTACCACCAGCGCTACTAATACATGTCTAGTAAAGCACTAATCTCAATTTTCTGCCACATTTTCTTCCATACCTATTGAAAATACAAGGTATGGGATCACAGTATCTGGCCTCAAGGAATAGTTGGAAGGTAAGAGCAATCACATGGGTGGGTTTACACTTTCATACCTTCTTTTAGATTGGAAAAATGAACAGATTGTATATGTGTTGGACTGTGAAGAGAATGTTCTAGAAATCAAGAAGATAAGAAAGTATAACAGGAGCTCTGGTAGCATAGTGCCTAAGGCATTTGACTGCTAACCAGAAGACTGGTGTTTCAAACCCACCAGCCACTCCTTGGAAGAAAAGTTGGGCAATCTACTTGTGTAGTGATACTGCCTCAGAAGCCCATGGAGGGGTCACTATGAGTCGAGTTCATTAGGATAGTGGGTAAAGGGAATCTTATATGATTTTCTACAATCAAATTCAGATAGCACAGACCAGGACTATTTATATATGGTTCAAAGAGATAATTCACAATTGTAATTTGCTGTGGTTAGAATCAAGTTCATCCAGTAAGTTAGGGATAACAATATAAAAGTCCTGTTAAGAAGATCTGGCAGGATGGGGCTCAAAAACAGACAGTAGGAGTTTAATGGTCTATGTAAAGATAGGAGAGACATGATAATAAGTAGTTGGATATTCCACTGTGGTAAAGAGTAGGCTTATAACTAGAAGTAATAGCAGAACAAACTGGTGTGTAGGCTGTAGCTGGAAGGAGGGAGTATTAAGTTAAAATCTATGATGATAAAACATATTTGGTAACAGCATATATATTGAAGACTAATGTGATGATGAATTACATCAGATTATCCTGTCAATGCTTAAGGCCATCCATTCTAAAATGGCAAACAAGTCTATTTCATGCATAACTTCTATGTTCTTCACAATTTCCTCTTTCCTTCTCTATGATCACCGTTCACAATCTACAAATATTCAGTCACAATGCATGCTGAAATATCAGTCCTAACCAAAAAAAAAACGAACTGCTGCCCAGTCGATCCAGACTCACAGAGATCCCTCCTTGGGTTTCTGAGGCAGTATTTCTAAGGCAATAAATTGCCCAACCTTTCTTTCAAGGAGTTGATGGTGGGTTTGAATCACCAGCCTTCCAGTTAGAAGTCAAATAAAATCTCAGTAGAGAACAAGAAATAGGTTCAGGAGAAAGCTAGAAAGGAATTGACTCAAAAAGTAGCTTAACTGAAGAATTGGCCTTCAAAGAAGTTTATTGCCTTCAGTGCACATTACAATATACAAAGGGAATGGTAAATTCAGACTTAATCTAGGTGAGGTCAATTGTCTCCAGAAAGTGTTGATATTCAAAGTCAGACAAATGGCCATATAATGGCATTATGTGTCTTATCAATCTATTTGCAACAGGACCCAAGCTAGCAGAAGTGGCCAGTCCAGAGGGTTATGTAGCTATAACAGCAAAACAGGAGCTAGAATCTGTCACACCATCTTTGTTTAAGAAGAGGACAACAACTCCTAATGCACAATATCAAAGCAAATTCATTGGCCAGTCCAAGTAAAGAATAAAAGTAAAGAAAGTGTTGAGATACGTGGGTTCCCTATATGATACCCCATAGTGGATTTATAAATACAAAATGTTAGAATGTTCCACAGGCAATGTGGAAGACTATGTGGGGTAAGAGATCTTCTTTCTGAAATAGCATGTAGAGTATTTTATCCATTTGTATCACAAACCATAGGCCTTCCCTAATGGAGTGGCAATGCATCAGAAAGCCCCATCCATTTCTCATGAGAAACTCAACTTCATCCAATCTGAGAGAATGGCTTCATAGACTGACCTCTCTACATTGACCCTTGACTGCATACTCCTCTAGGTCCTGATTCATGTTGAGCTGACCATCTGGATGATGTTATTATTATGCTTAGATATCATTAAGGTGTCTCCAACTCATACCCACCTTATGTACAACAGAACAAAACACTGCCCCGTCTTGTGCCAGCCTCACAATCTTCGCTACACCTGAGCCCAATATTGCAGCCACTGCATCAATTCATCTTGTTGATGGCCTTCCCCTTCTTTGTTGACCCTCCACTTTATGAACCATGATATCCTTATCCAGAGGATGATCCCTTCTGACAACATGACCAAAGTAGCTGAGATGAAGTCTGGCCATCCCCACTTCCAAGGAACACTCTGGCTGCACTTCTTCCAGGACAGATTGGTTAGTTCTTTTAGCAGTCCATGGTACTTTCAGCATTCTTCATCAACATCAAAACTCAAAAGCATTAACTCTTCTTCGATCTTTTTTATTCACTGTTCAGTTCTCACATGCATATGAAGTGATTGAAAACATTATGGCTTGAGTTAGATGTCCCTTAGTGGTCAAGGAGACATCTTTACTCTTCATCACTGGAAAGAGATCTTTTGCAGCAGATTTGCCCAATGAAATACATCATCTGATATCTTGACTGCTTCTTTCATTGGTAGAATTGTAGAATTGTGTAATACAAAGTCATCCACAACTTCAAACTTTTTTTCATTTATCATGAGGCTGCTTACTGGTCAAGTTGTGAGGATTTTCATTTTCTTGATATTGAGGTGCAATCCATACTGCAGACTGTATTCTTCAATCTTCATCAGTAAATAGTTCAAGTCATCCTCACTTTCAACAAACAAAGTTGTGTCATCAGCATATCACAAGTTGTTAATGAGTCTTCCTCCAATCCTGATACCACATTCTTCTTCATATAATCCAACTTCTTGGATTATTTGCTCAGTATACAGACTGAATAAGTATGGTGAAAGGATACAACCTTGACTCACTTCCTTCTTGATTTTAAAGCATGCAATGTCCCCTTGTTCTGTTAGAACAACAGCCTCTTGGTCTATGGACAGGTTCCTTATGTATACAATTAAGTGTTCTGGAATTCCCATTCTTCTCAATGTTACCCATAATTTGTTATGATCCACACAATCAAATGTTTTTGCATAGTCAACAAAACGCAAGTCAACATCTCTCTGGTATTGCTTGCTTTGAGCCAAGATCCATCTGACTTCAGCTATGATATCCCTCATTCCATTTCCTCTTCTGAATCCAGCTTGCATTTCTGGAAATTCTCTGTCAATATACTGCTGCAACCATTTTTGAATTTTCTTCATTAAGATTTTACTTATGCGTGATATTAACAATATTGTTTGATAATTTCCACACTCTGTGGGATCACCTTTCTTTGGAATGCATACAAATATGGATCTCTTCCAGTCAGTTGGCCAGGTAGATTTTTTCCAAATTTCTTGGCAAAACCGAGTGAGTACCTCTAGTGTGGCATCCATTTGCTGAAACATCTCATTGGGTATTCTGTCAATTCTTGGGGCCTTGTTCTCTGCCAATTCCTTCAGGGCAGCTTTGGCTTCTTCCTTCAATACCATTGGTTCTTGATCATATGCCACCTCCTGAAATGGATGAAACCGACAATTCTTCTTGGTATAGTGGCTCTGTGTATTTCTTCCCTCTTCTTTTGAATCATTTAATATACTGCCCATAAAATCTTTCAGCGTTGCAACTCGAGGCTTAATTTTTTTCTTCAGTTTTTTCAGCTTAAGAAACACTCAGCATGTTCTTCCCTTTTGGGTTTCTAACTTCAGGTTTTTGCACATTTCATTATAATAATTAACTTTGTCTTGTTGAGCTGTTTGGAATCTTCTGTTCAGCTCTTTTATCCTATCGATTATTCCATTTGCTTTAGCTACTCTCCACTCAAGGGCAAATTTCAGAGTCTCTTCAAACATCCATTTTGGTCTTTTCTTCCTTTCTTGTCTTTTTAATGATCTTTTGCTTTCTTCATGGATGATGTCCTTGATGTCATCACACAATTCCTCTGGTTTTCGGTCTTTTGTGTACAATGTAACAAATCTATTCTTTAGATGGTGTCTAAATTCAAGACTGATACAATCAAGGTTGTATTTTGGCTCTCATGGACTTGTTTTAATTGTATTCAGCTTCAACTTGAACTTGAATATGAGCAATATTGTTCCAAAGTCAGCTCCTACCTTTGTTTTGGTTGAAGATATTGAGCTTCTCATTTTCCTCTTGCCACAGATGTAGTCAATCTGATTCCTATATTCTCCATCTGGTGAAGTCAATGTGTATAGCTGCTATTTGTGTTGTTGAAAAAAGGTATTTGCAATGAATAAGTAATTGGTATTGCAAAATTTTACCATGAGATCTCCAGGGTTATTTCTATCACAAAGGCTATACTTTCCAACCATCAATGATTCTTCTTGGTTTCCAACTTTTGCATTTCAATCACCAGTGATAATTAACACATCTTGATTGCATGTTCTGTCAGTTTCAGATTCTAGAAGTTGGGAAAAATTTTCAATTTCCTTATCTGTGGTTTGGTGATTGGTGTGTAAATATGAATGATAGTAGTATTAAACGGTTTTCCTTGTACGCATATGAATATTATCCTATCACTGACAGCTTTGTATTTAAAGATAGATCTTGATACATTCTTTGTGATGAAGAATGCCACACCATTCCTCTTTAATTTGTCATTCCTACATAGTAGCATAGTGGCTAAGACACTTACCTGCTAACCAGACGGCTGGCGGTTCAAACCCACCAGCCACTCCTCGGAAGGAAGGTTGGGCAATCCTACTTCTGTAGTGATACTGCCTCGGAAACCCAAGGAGGGGTCGCTATGAGTCGGGGCCGACTCGACGGCACATAACAACAACAACAACAACATAGTAGATCATATGATTGTCTACTTCAAAATGGCCCAAAACAGTCCATTTCAGCTCATTAATGCCTAGGATATCAATATGTAATTGTCCCATTTATTTTTTACAACTTTCAGTTTTTCTAGATTCATATTTTGTACATTTCATGTTCCAATTTTTAATGCATGTTTGCAGTTGATTCTTCTCACCTTGAGCCATGCCACATCAGCAAATGGAGGTCCAAAAAGTTTTACTCTGTCCTTATCATTAAGGTAGGCTTTACTCTGAGGAGGTTGCTCTTCCCAAGTCATATTTTGAATTCCTTCCAACCTGAAGGGCTCATCTTCTGGCACTATATTGGACAATGTCAGAGTTATTCATAAAATTTTCCAGTAATGTTTCAGACAGTGTTTCACTGCTGTTCATAAGGTTTTCACTGGTCAATTCTTTGAAAAGTGGTTGGCCTCTTCCTTCTTCCACGTCTGTCTTAGTCTGGAAGATCCACTGAAGCCTGTCCACCATAGGTAACCCTGCTGGGGTTTGTAACATCGCTGGCATAGCCTCCAGCCTCATGGCAACACACAAGCCACCACAGTAAATAAATAGACAAGTTTGTCTCCCTTAACTGTTTCAAACTGCTCCACTCACTTCCTGGCCTCCACCCACTGCTCCAACACCTGCCTGCCCTGTGCACCAAACTCACTTCCTTGACCTGACCCAGGTGCTCCAAACACACTCCTGCCCTGTGAGCCTGGGTAACTGATAGTGCTGACTTTAGGACTCAAAGTATGTAGTTTGCTGTTTTGGGGCCCTTGAACTAAGTTAGATGCTATGTGAAAGGCTCCATTGAGACAGTCATATTGGCCCATTTGTGAGTAAAGCTAAAGAAGGTGGTCTGAGAGAAAGACACTAAAAAAAGCAAATGCACAATGGTAAGTAGTAAATAGATGAGCACCTACTTAACTATTTAGTCCTGGATAGGACTGCAGAGGTGAGAGAGAAAGAGATAAAATATGAATAAATTACAACCTGTGTAACTCTAGACCCTAGGGAGACTTGGGTGTCTTTTCTGTTTCTGAGTAATAGGGTATCCACTGCCATGTATCTCCCCTTTTTTGCTTGAGCTACCTTGTATTGTTCCTTTTCCTTGAAATCAAATAAAATATGTTTAAACCAGTATGCTTTCACCTATTTGACACTCATTTTCATTACAAATACTAAATCATTTACAAGAGATCAACTTAAAATGATTTCTTATCATTTAATGAGCAGAACACCTAATTGTGATCTAATGGCCATTCACGTATATAAATTAATGGATTAGCAGCATTGGGATTAAAGATGTGTTTCAAGATTTTTTTCTCCTCTCTTACTGTTTCTTCTTTACCATTTCTCACTGAGAAAACTAAGCAGATATGAAATAAACATATAAATATTAAATATTAGAGACTTAACCCTGTTTAGGAAAAAAGAAGTAAAGATTACCTACTAAAATCCTCTTGGATTTGAGAACTCTTTTCATAGATATAGATGTAGATGTAGATTTAAATATATAAATGTTAATAGACTTCTGAAGGTTATTTTGTTTAAACCCAAAAATGATAAATGAGAATATTTTACACTAGCATAAAGTTAAATGTTCTTTATTTAAGAGAAGTACACAATCAATAGTTGTCTTTGTATTCATATAGATGAGTGCTTAAACATTAATATTCTTTGTTGGTTCTGTAATAAACTTCTGTCAATTTCTATTTTATCCAGGGACATTTCCATTCCTTTAGCTATAAATATACAAAAACTCAGAAAAGGTGCAATTTATTGATGTATTACTAGTGTTATGGTTTGACAGCTTGTCATATGCTTTGCAAAGAAAGTCATTAGCCAAATGGAAATTTAGGTCAGATAACATTTCTGAATGATATTTAAGGGATCATTGAAATTATTGAAAATATGCTTCATATTTGAACATGCAAATGTCAAACTTGATTCATCATTCATTTATTTACAGTCATATTCCCAGACTTACTTGAATATGCAACTAGTCAAGATCTGTCATTTAATAAAACTTTACTCACCCACAGTTCTGATTCTCAGCTAGTGAAGTAAATCACTCTATCTTATGTCTTTGAATAAACACACTCTTGCTCTTAGTGTCTCTGACACACACACAAATACATATTTATGCATGATATATATAATCAACACCAAAGGAAGCATCAGTCAAGACATCAGATGATGTATTGCATTGGGCAAATCTGCTGCAAAAGATGTCTTTCAAGTGATGAAGAGCAAAGATGTCTCCTTGAAGACTAAGGTGCGCCTAACCAAAGCCATGGTATTTTCAGTCACCTCTTATGTACATGAGGGCTGGACAGTGAATGAGGAAGACAGAAGAAGAGTTGATGCTTTTGAGTTGTGGTGTTGGAGAAGAATGCTAAGAGTACCATGGACTGCTAAAAGGGCTAACAAATCTTTCCGGGAAGAAGTGCAGCCAGAATGCTCCCTGGAAGTGAGAATGGCCAGATTTCATCTCACCCACTTTCATCATATTGTTAGGAGGAACCATTCCCTGGAGAAGGATATCATGGTTGGTAAAGTGGAGGGTCAATGAAAAAGGGAAAGGACCTCAATGGGACACAGAACAACAATGGGCTCATGTATAGCAAGGATCTTGGAGCTGGCATACTACTGGGCAGTGTTTTGTTCTGCTGTGCATAGAGTCACTATGAGCTGAAGATGACTTGATTGCATTTAACAACATATTATGAATATGTGCAATACGGATTAAAAATATGAAAATAAAAATGCTTATATGTATTTTTTTTCTTTCATAAATTTTAAAAGAAATACATGATTCATGCTGTATAATGGGTAAAGATAAAATACAGAAGTTCCTGGAGCCCTTCATTGCCTTAAGCTTCATCAGGGTAACCATATAGTAAAGGACATGAAGCAATAAAAAATAGAACTCAGCCAGCACAAATGATAAAAAGAAATTAAGAGAAATTCAATGGACAAAAACAAAAAAGAATTAAGAGAACTTTTAAGAAGTTTTCCTGAGGATTGTATGCTATACTTCCTCCTTTATATTATTCTTCAAGAAAATGTACATTAAAGAGCTTTTGTAGCACTTAAGGCATTTGACTGCTAACCAGAAGGCTGGTGGTTCAAACCCACCAGCCACTCCTGGGAAAGAAGGTTGGACAATCTACTTCCGTAGTGATACTGCCTCAGAAACCCAAGGAGAGGTCACAATGAGTAGGATAGGACTCGACAGTAGTGAATTTGGTTTTTCGATTTTGTACTCTGCAGGGTTTTCAGAGGCAGAATTGTTTTTCTTTTAGATGCATCATGATACTGATAGCGGTCCTGGTGAAAGAAAAAGACAACTTATTATTTTTTGAGATGCATATATATGTATATTTGCATGTATGTTAATACATTTCAGTACTTAGTACTTTAGAATAATATTATGTATTTTAACTTTAAGTAAAAAGGTAATTAATAAAATTATATGAATATTTAAAAAAAAAAAAAAAAAAAGCTCACTGACTCATAGTGACACCTCTTTGGGTTCCAGAGGCAGTATCTCTATGGAAGTAGACTGCCCAGTCTTCCTTTGAAGGATTGGCTGGTGGGATTGAACCTCCAGCCTTCTGGTTAGCAGTCAAATGCCTTAGGCATTATGCCAGCAAAGTTATTAGAGGCTTACCTTTTATTAGTTTTTCTGGAAGTGTGGCCTAAGATCAGTAAAAATACTTTCTGATTAGTTCAAATTCTCAAAATACTGATTTCTGCTTACTTGATCCCATTGCAAATTATTTTGTTTGTCTTCTTTCCACAGTCAAGTCATTCCCATGATCAGGCCGTGCAACTCATTAACACTAATAATTGCAGCCTCTCCTTCTCTCGATAATCTCAATTTTAAGCATTCAACTTTCCACATTTTCTTTTTCTTTTTTTTAGTTCACTCCTTCTAGTACTCTCATTCCAGTAATACTTTAACTTCATCAAAACTTCTAATGTATTAATCCTACCATCGTTACATTCTATTTCAACTCTTTAACTTAGTTCCATATCAATCATCATATTACTCCTCTATATAAATCTTCCAAATAAAAAAAGTACTCACCTTTCCTTTCTCCCTCCATTATATCATTATACTTGCTCAGGAAGATTCCAGACATGGTTTAATCTAACTTTGTATTTTTCATGTGCTTGAAATACACTCAAAGTCAATTTATGACCACAAGCCTTAAGCTGGTCAGTAATGCTGCCAGTCTTTTGTCATGGGGCTATCAACAGTCTTTCCTCTTTACTGGTTTGATTATTTAATTTGTATTTTATTTAGAAAATAGAAGTGGTTAGAAGAAATATTCTTTGTCTATTCATTACCAAATTCTCTACAGGCAGTGTCCTCCAACTCCCCTCCAACAACGTAAATTTTAAAAGGTTAATTTGTTTTGTTTTGTCCATGTTGTTTCCTGGTGTATTTCAAGTACCCAGAAAAATAATGGGTATAAAGCAGCCCATAAGTAATTTTGAAATGATTATGTACTCATTATGTTTTCTGATGCCTACTACAACTATGATACTGTGCTACAATATCTGATACTTTTTTCTTCTATGTTTCTTTTTTTTTAGTACCAAGAACAATACCAGCATATGATACTTCACCAAAATTCTTGCACTTTAAACATGTTAGAATTTTCAGAATAGTTAGCCAGAGTTATCCCAATAACATCAGTTAAAATAAAATTTTAATATGTTCTATTTGTCTTACTAAGATTTTGTTCTTATCATAGCTTAAGAGATTTGCAAACCATAAAGATTAACTTTAACCAACAAACATATGAAGAAATGCTCATGATCATTAGCTATTAGAGAGAAGCAAATCAAAACAACAATGAGGTACCATCTTGCTCCAGCACTAGTAGC
>NW_006921863.1:700169-702329 GCF_000298275.1 Orycteropus afer afer
GTATGGAAAGTGAATTTGCTCTGTAAATCTTCACCCAAATCACAATTAAAAAAAAAAAAAAAAAAGATTAACTTTCAATTAATTAGAAAATTAAAACCACTTCATTTTCTCAGTATTCCGACTTATACAAGGTCAATAATTACATGTTTGTTATAACTGATTTTGAAGAAAATGCTACCTTTTCCAAGAACTGCATTTATTATTTTATGTAACATTTTTTATATTATGTACTATGAAGTCTTTATGGTAATAGGCAAATGAACACAAAGGCATGCTGTATAAATTCAAGTTAAACCAAGCATTTTGTTCCTGAGAGGTCAGGTTCCTTCTTAAGGACACTTACTCTCATTTAGATCACATAATATTTACATTCAAGAGGCACATATGGAAGATCACAAACTATAAAACTCAACCAGATTTCCGAATTAAAGTCTAAGTCCATAATTCAGATCTTAACGATATTTTGTAGTCTTTAAACTCATTTTTTTTTTAATGTTGTAATGTAATATTAAATTTTTGTAGTTGATTTTTCCCTCTAATAAACTTTCTTTATACTTGACAGTTCTGGCTGTGATTTTATTCTTTATCAGTTTGCAGGAAAAAACACTCACTGAGATTGTATTTACATTTGTCGACATAAATTGTTCAGCAGATTTAACTCAATAGCAATTTCCAGTTTTCTGGTTTTTCTCATCTGTTCACATCCATACTGTTACAGACAATAGGGATCATACCTTTTTCCATGTAAACTAAAATCAAAGACGCGTATTTTACAAAATCAATTAAAAGAAGGCAGCTTGACTTTGTGTGTGTGTGTGTGTGTGTATAAAAGCAAACCCTATTTTGAGAGCAGTATTAATTACTGGAAATCATGCCAAAAAGTAATATTCACAAAATAGTTAATATTTTGTCCCATAGCAAAATTAAATTTGGTATCTTACTGAGGCAGTGGTGTAAATCACAGTCATAATCCACCATGGGTAATGAAAGCAGTAATATGCCTTAATTGTGGTGGCTAAACCAAAATAAAATGTAATTTATTTCCTCTTCCACTTAATATTCAGTTACATATTTGGAAAACAGTGAAATATGCCATCACCTGAATAGTCTTTTCTCCAAATCAAATATCTTCACATTTGTTCTGGGAATTACAAAGAAGACTAAGACATTTTATTGAGCAGGTACAAGCATACCGAAAAACTTAGCAAGAGGGGTGCTCAGACACATAAGAAGTGTATCATAAGGAAAACAAGAGAAGAGTAAAGCAGAGAGTTTACAATATAGGAGTAGGGAGGAACCTTACAAAGGTCTGCAGATGGTTAGTGACTCATTGGCTGTAGGCTGGTCTAGTCCAAGTAACCACTGACCCTCTCCCAGTTTCCAAGGATATTTATGCCTGGGTTTGAGGAGCTGGGGATGGGGGCTACATATCTGTTCCCAGACAGGATGGTGCCAGGCCTGGGCTGATAGGGGCCCTGACAGTGCCTTGTGACCACCACTTGTGCTATACTCTGATGAGGTGTTGCTGAAATGTAACTATTCTAAAGAAAGGCCCTACCGGCCTTAAGGAAGGGAAGGGAAGTGAGTTAACAAACTCCTCTCTAGACCAAACAAGATGGAGTCAGGGAGCCATTTTTTGGGGGGAGGGAGCTTTAGAGCTGTGTACCATACAACTTTCTTTCTATATTGTTCTATTTTCCACAGACTGAGTTTACTCTTTCTTAAAGATGCATACCAATGTTGCCATCTCATTAAAAGCCTTAAAATTTTCACCTCCAAAGAATTACAGCATAATAATGTCTTGTGATTTTATTGATACAATTCTAGAGCAGACCTTTTCTCTATATAATTTGTACTAAAATTTATGATATAGCTGTGTCTGCCTACAGAGAAAAGACCATATCTTCTACTTGTTCAGGGCATGGTAGCATTGCTAGGGCAATTAAGGTGTTTAACAGTATGTTCCAAATAGAATCAACTCAAGTTCAACCATATTTCAAGATCAATGAAACAAAAAAAAATTTGACTTCAATATAAAAATGCATCTTAGTTCAAGCGTAGTTGTTTGAATATATATACTACTGTATAAGCCATTTTGAAAATAACTTGTTTGGCTTATTGATTATTACTTTTAGTTTTTCCAGAAATGTTTATTTCTTA
>NW_006921863.1:707569-713450 GCF_000298275.1 Orycteropus afer afer
GGTGGGTTTGAACTGCCAGCCTTCTGGTTAGCAGTCAAGTGCCTTAGCCACTATGCTACCAGAGCTCCCATATATATTTATGTATATTTCAGTATATTACATGTTTAAATAATTTATATACATGGAATAATGTGAACTCAATTCAGTATATTATATGTTTAAATAATAATGTATATATGAAATCATGTGAACTCAGTGATTTATTCAGAAAGCACATATTGAATGCCTTCAAATATGAGGTACTCTGATAAGTATTGGGCAATCTACTTCTGTAGAGATACCATCTTGGGAACACAAGGAGGGGTCTCTATGAGTTGGCCTCCACTTGAGGGCAGTGAGTTTTGTTTGTTTTGTTCTGTTTTTCCTAATAGATATGTGACACAGTGCCTAAGGCATTTGACTGCTAACCAGAAGGCTGGAGGTTCAAACCCACCAGCCACTCCTGGGAAGGAAGGTTGGGCAATCTACTTCTGTAGTGAAGTTGTTGCCTAGGAAACCCAAGGAGGGCTTGCTATGAGTTGGATCTGACTCCAGTGAGTGAATAGGTATGTTTGGTATAGGGATTAAAAAGAACAGAAGTGATTCAGTATAGTTAGTAGTACATTTGGAACAATTTTATAAAACAGTAAAATATGTAGAAATGCAATATACCTTAAAATGAGTGCTTATTCTGCCTGTAAAAGTGAGAGGCTAATGAACTTTGCACACACACACACACACACACACAAAATCATTCTATCACAATATTACTTTTTGGTTAAATTAAAACTATTTAAAACATTCAGGACAGAGGCTTATATGACCAAAAAAAAAGAAAACCGCACTGCCGTCAAGTCTGATCTGACTTTTAATGACCCCTCCTTGGGTTTCTGAGGTGGCATCTCTATGGAATTAGATTGCCCAAGCTTCCTTCCAAGGAGCTTTATATGAAGTGGTTACTAAAAAATTATATGTTAATTTTATTTTCCATTAGTTTCCTACACATCTCAAACTACAAACAGGAAGTGATGTTAAGGCTTAATCTTTCTAAAACATTCTTTTTCTTATTATTTCACTTCACAGATCAACAACCTATTTGATTACTTCTTTCTGTTCTAAAATCAAAATGCATAGTCAGACTCCACAGCTCTCCACAGTCCATTTCCTCCTTAGCTATCTAGTATTATCTCTACATTGTCCAGCATTTACCCTCTAATCCTATCTTCTTGCTATCTTCATGAATGTCATGATTGTTTCCACTTCTCTTCATTTACCTTTTTAGTACCTGAAGTGCTCTTCAGATTTATCAAATCATACAATACTAACAACAATACCAATACCAACTAATACAGATACCAATTCGACACCAGCAACAGTATGAATAAACCTGCACCAATACCAAAATCAACCAGAATCATTAACAATAACAATACCAGCACTGTATCAACACAAGTGCAATGAAAATACATTTAATTTATTTTATGTCCAGGAAATGCATCCTATTGACATTAAATTTTCACAACAAATGTATGTTGTAATTGCAGTACTTTTAGTATCTTTAATTTAAGATAAGGAAACTGTGACTCAGAAAGGTCAAATAACTCATTCAAGGTCAAGGAAAAGTGACAGAGTTAAAACTGGTTCTCAAATATGCCTAATTGCAACAGCTATAATACACCATAGTCGTATTATATTAATTCTGAGTCATTTAAGAACAGTGCATTCTCTGTATTTTTTCCCATCTAAGTTTTTTCTTAAAATTATACCCACGTAAGTCTTCTTTCAGCTTTCAGAAAGAAATTTGCATATTCATTAAATTTTATTTGAATTTTCCACTCAAATTGCAAAAATATTCATTACTGATTGATCCTTTAACAATTACTAGATGTAATTGCTCATCTACTTCCTCATTAGGGTTTCAGTGGGCCTCAGAGCTTCAGGCATATTTGAAGAACTTATTACAATAAATTTGAGAAACACTTTTATATTTAGATTCTTAGCATTGGGATTAGAGTCACAAATGTTCTCTTGCCAAACTGCCAATACATTGACATATTAGTTTTGAATGCTCCCCCAAGAGTCATGATACTCAGATACATCACACTAGTTCATTCAAGGCAAACTTTTGTTCACATTTCTTCAACATAGTCAGGGGAGTTGATTTTGCCTCCCAGTTTATCTCACACCTTCTAAGCTTTGACATCTTCAATGTCACTACTTTGAGCAAAATATACAGGTGTCCTCACAGCTCCCCAACACCTTCCACAAGTCCTCTGAAGTCTATAGACAGCATTAGGAGCACATAGCCTCATTTTCTAGATTATGTCTGCATATTAGCTTGTATTTATTTTTCATGACATAGAAAATGAGGAAGCAATCTTGAATTTCCAGGTATAGAGACAAATGTACATCAATAAAATCAAAGTGAGATCCTCAAGTTTTTATTTATCTCAAAGAAATCTCATATAGTCATTTAGTGAAGTGTGAACAGTGCTTGGGTAGATATGGCCTCTGCTCACTCACATTATACATCTACTCATCATGTTTTCCTGTTTCTACTTACAGTTGACAAGTGAAATTATTCTATATTTTCAGTTACTTAAAACAGAAAACTTTAAAAACAAACAACTAATAGAACCTTTCTGGATTTTATCTCCTTTAAAACTAGTGCCCTTTTTCCGTCTTTGCTTTTACCGCCTAATGCCTCAAAAGAGTTGTTTATCATGTTGTTGTTGTTATTTGCCACTGAGTCGGCCCCAACTCCTAGTGACCCCTCCTTGGGTTTCCAAGGCAGTTATCACTACAGAAGTAGGATTGCCCAACCTTCCTTCCGAGGAGCGGCTGGTGGGTTTGAACCGCCAGCCTCCTGGTTAGCAGTCAAGTGCCTTGGCACTATGCTACCAGAGCTCATAAAGCCATTAAAAAATAATAATACTAATAACACCCAGACACAGTTCAAACTTCCCAATAAGGTTATAGCCCCACATTTCTCATATCATATCATTTTTTTCCATCGCACTTATCTTTTGTAATATCTCCCACCACTCGTCTGTCAGTTGTCATACTGTGGTGGCTGTGTGTTGCAAGCCATATATTCATTTCCATATATATTGTTTAATATCTAGCTCTCCCTCTCTGATCCTCATTTTTCTCATCTTTAAATAAAGATACTAACACTAATTACACCATATATTTGTTGTAAAAATTTAATGACTATAATATTCATTAGCTTTGTCTGTGACAGAAAATAAATTAGAAATATTAGCATTACATTTGTATTGATACTGGTGTTGGTTTTATTATTGGTATATTGATTCAGATTGATGTTGGTATTAGTATTCATTTTTGTACTTTTATTGATATTTACAGTGTTATTAGTGTTCATATTTGTATTGGTGTTGTATTGGTAATGGTGATGATGATGGTGTTAGTACTAGTGATATTTGTATTGATATTGGTGTTCATATTGAATTGGCATGTCTGTTGGTATTGGTATTGGTGTTGGTGTCTAACTGGTAATGATGTTATTGATACTGGTGTTGTTGCTATAATGGTTATACTGGTGTTGGTGTTGCCCCTGGTGTTGTACTTATATTAGTGTTGTTATTGATATTTATGTTGGCCTTGATATCCTTGCAAGGGTAATCTGAAGACAACTATTAGAGTAATAGGAAAAGAATTTACCTCATCTGTTTGAAAACTTAATGGTGTAGATTAAATAAAATGAGGCTGGTACATGGAAGAAAGTTTAGAATAATTATATCACAATTGATTGTCTCTTGCCAAGATATTTATCTGCTCATTTTTGTTTTCCATCTAATTGCAACAGAAAGCATCAGATGAAGTCCAAGCTTCTCTCTTATTCTTTCATTGTCTGTGGAAATAGGATTTTATTCACCCCCTTAAAATTAAAAAGAAGTCAATATATGTAAATAAAGATAGAAAATTCTGAAGTCAAAATAAATTTAAATATTTCTTTTTAGATAAGGGGAAGATTTTATAATATGTGCTATCAGGAGAAATGGCTACTAAAAACTTCCATTCATTCTCCTTCCCTTAAGATGATAACTAAAAACATTTGTTAATTTTAAAGAATGTGAAAAACAATTGGAAAGATATGGGATAAAAAAAAATTCAGCTGCTTATAGGTAATTTGTGTGATTTTAATTAAAAATAACAAGAACTTGAAGATGGCGGACTAGGCAGAAAGACTGCACAGACCCTCTTCAACAAAGAAAAGGGAAACCAATTAATACAGACACAGAAGATAATCTTGGACCCCTGAGCCTTGAAGGGAAGGATGTAGAAGTGGACTAAACCCCAACTAGAAGAATTTCTGTGAAAATACCAAAAAAGGAGACATACGGAGCTGTGGTCTGGCAACAATCCTGAGCGATCCTGATGGTACAGACAGCTTGGAGATTCCCGAGTGGTGGTAGGACCTAAGAATTAACCTAAAAATCATCTTCCTAGCCAGGAACTGCATGGAGGACTGTGCACGGTGGCTGGGGAACAAGCGGAGAAGGTGAAGAGAAAGGTGGGCTGAGCTGTGGACTTTTGCCAGTCCAGAGGATGCCACCATTTTGAAGGTTTAAAAAGCAGCTTGACTATGTTGGATATTTAAAGAGACAGTGCTCTTGCAGATTCTAGGGGCTTGAGAACATGTTCTGCTTTCCAGCAACCCCAAGGACACTCCGGACCCACAAGACTGAAAAGTTACGACATTCCTCTTGATACTTTTATACCACACATCTGCTTGGTGAATGGAGGTGTGGCCATCTCCCACTCCCACCTGCCTTCTGGGACCACAGGAACTCTATCACAGTCTGTGTGCTCAGACGGAGCCTGGGTGCCCTGCCCTGTCCTCCACTGATTTTTTTTTTTTTGCTTTTTTTATTCTTACTATTTTTTTTTCTTTTTCGCTTTCTTTTTTCTGGTGATTAGTTTGCTTGCATTTCTCTGCTTTAAAAAAACTAATATTATTAATACTTTTGTCCTTTTTCTTATTATTCTCAATTTTCACCTACCAGGTCCTAGTTTTCCGCACTTTTCTTTTCCCTGTGCCTGGTTAAAAAATATATTTTTTTTTAATTTAACTTTTTTTTTTCTTTTCCCCCTTTTTTCTCATGATTAACGCCATTCTTTGTTTGTTTGTTTGTTTTTGCATTTTCCCATTTTTTTCTTCATTTATTATTCTCCTTCCCTACTTTTTTTTCTTAGTGCCCTATCCCCATATGTTGCAGATTTTCTTATATTTTAGCTTTTTTCTTTTTTTGGTTACTGCTCCTGTGTGATTACATGGTGTGGTTTTCATCCATGGGATTTTAGTTTTTTGAAGGTTATTCAATTGCAATTTGTGTCTAACTGAGTAGGGGACAGCAACAGTCCCCATAAGACACAACTACACCCACATCTCCTGTGACTTCACTTACTGAGCGAGAGCCAATACCACCTTCTCCACCAAAGGGCCAATGATAAAAAACCACCAAGAAAAGCCTGAACAACCCTTGCATGCTCTTCACAAACAGTTAACAGAGATCTAAATACAACAATACCATGATGCCTCAGAAATAACAGACCGTCACAGTCTAAACAATGAAGCAGGATAAAGTGGTAGAAACAATGGAGCAGGATACAGACCCAGAACACATCCCTGAGGAAGAAGCAGCATCGGAACTCTCTGATAAGAAATTCAAAAGAATTATCTTTAGGTATCTGCAAAGGATTGAGAGACAGACCAAAGAAAACACAGAAAAAAACATGGAAGAATTTTGGAAGAAAATACAAGAACAAAATGACAAATTAAATGAAAAATTAGAAATCATTCTAAATCTACAGATAGAAATCCAGAAGATTAATACTAAATTGTCAGAAATAGATAACACATTGGAAGGGCAAAGGA
>NW_006921863.1:713550-716649 GCF_000298275.1 Orycteropus afer afer
TAGCATAGTGGCTCAGGCACTTGACTGCTAACCAGAAGGCTGGCGGTTCAAACCCACCAGCCACTCCTCAGAAGGAAGATGGGGCAATCTACGTCCGTAGTGATACTGCCTAGGAAACCCAAGGAGGGGTCGCTATGAGTCGGGGCCGACTCGACGGCACACAACAACAACAATGTATATATATGTAGAGAGAGAGAGAAAGAGAGAGAGAGAAAGAGAAAGAGAGAGAGAGAGATGAGCAAAAAAGAAGAAAAAGTTAATACAAACCACCTGAGATACTACCCACAAAATCCTACCACAAATAATGCTTTGGTGTGGATCATTCCAGATATTGTTTTTGAAATAGTTTCTTTATGTGATTCTCAATGCAGAGAACAAAAGAAATGGAACTAAGTCAAAATAGCTAAGGTCATTTACCTTTCTAAAGCTACTACTATATAGGTGACACTATGAAAAGTGGATTTTTAAAATCCCATTAATCTTTATTTTATCCTGCATTTTACCAACATTTTTCATTGATTACATGGATGCAGTAAACAAGAGTTTGCTCTTTTGTAATTTTGTTTTAAAATATCCTTATTGTTGTTCAAAAAGCCCAATTAGACATGTAGAATCATATGACAAAATGAGAAAATCATTTCAGTTTTACTTAATATGTTTAACTCTTCTACCTTTGTTGGGAAACTATATATAATTTACCTACAATTTTAAAACTTGTCCAGATCAATTATCTCATGGCTAATAAGACTAAATGATGTATATTTTAATAAAGTAATCAATTTCTCCATTGACCCATCTAGGTATGGAAAATAAATTACTAATTTTTAAAGAATGTGCTCTCATAGAATGTAGGGAATTGCTTGGCATTCAATTCAAATTGGTTACTATGAAATCTTTATATTTTGTTCAATTTACCTAACTCCTGGTGGCATAGTGCCTAAGGCATTTGACTGCTAACCAGCAGGCTGGCAGTTCAAACCCACCAGCCACTCCTCAGAAGAAAGATTGGGCAATCTACTCTATAGTGATATATATATATGTATGTATGCATGCATGTATATATGTACGTATGTATGTATGTATGTATGTATAGTTTCCTTGATCATTTATAAGGAGCTCTGGTAGCACAGTGACTAAGGCATCTTACTACCAACCAGAAGGTTGGTGGTTCGAACCCACCAGCCACTCTGCAGAAGCAAGACTGGGCAAACTACTTTCATAAAGATTCACCACCTTGGAAACCCAATGGAGGTCGCTATGAGTTGAAATTGACTGGATGACAATGGATTTGGTTTGCTTTGGGTTTTGATCATTTATACACACATTGTATTTATACACACACATAGATTGTTTCCCCTACTAAACTTTAGGTTTATTTGAAATATATCTATATCTTTAACAAACAAATATCTTGAAAAAATTTTATATACAAAGGACAGATGTGCACAAAAACAATATCAGGTTAAAAATATCCTGAAGAAATACAATATGTAAAACACCTATAATTCAAATTACTGTGGATAAGTATTGCATGATAAGAACAAAATCTATTAGAGTAGAAGAGATAATAATGAATTTTAATGGGGAAAGTTTCATAGATAAGGTGCTATGTGAGATGTGCCTTTAAAAAATGATAAGATTTTAACTGGTAGAAAATAGTGCAGGCACATGTTAGGTGGAAGGAATTATAAACAGAGAACAAAGTCAAGGAAACATGGAAATAGATAATGCATGAATAATAAGGAAATCTAGTAAAATGAACATAGGGTACATATGTAGAGAACATGGTATGGACTCCTCATTACTTATCCAATATCCACTCATGTCTTCTTCCTTACTAACATAACTCTGATTTTATTCGTGGTGGGAATAGTCCCAAAATTAATGATATTTTCTTGCCATTTTGCAGATAAGGGTGGCCATGTGATTAGGTTATGGCTAAAACTGGCTAAGCTTATAGCTATATAGTGTTTAAAAGGAAGTTGACATTTGGCAGGCAATTTTTGCCTTTTATCTTTTTCTTTCCTCCTGCCTGCATTATAGATTTGAGGGGTGGAACTTCAGCTACTGTCTTATGACCATAGGGCAGTAAGTACATCTTACACAAGGGCACACGGAAGAATAAAAAGTTTCTCGGTAGAAATTGCACCATAGTCCTGCTGTACCAGCCCTAAGCTGCCTATTTCAAGAATTCATAATTTAACTTTAGATATTCTTTTGAAAAATAAATTCCTGTCTCATTAACCCACTGGTTTCTGGGCCTCTGTTCTCAGAGCTAAATGCAATTCTTAACTGACACAGACGGGTCAGATTGAAAAAGTGTCATTTATGTTGAGTGCATACAGTGACTTACAGTTCCTTTTATGTTGTCATTATACTGGTATTCTAAATGATATTTATCAAAGCATGAATGAATGCACTAATTAATTAATTAATTAATGGTGGGCGCTCCCATAAAGTCTGAATGTTATAGGAAGGAAAAGGAATACAGGGAATTCTTCTATAATATCCTAAAATAGTTTATATCAGACAAAGAGATGAATAGGTTTAAGATGGGTTTAAACTCCTTCTTCAAGTAATACATCAAGTAAAACTAAGAATAGTTGAGTTACATCTCTGTTCTTTTAAGGTGAATATTGAGGAAGGGAACTAGTACATTTTAAGTATTTATAATAGAGACAATATAGAAGCTAGATGTACCACTGGTTGGATCCTGATTGACATTTCTTATGCTTCTTTTATGACACATTATTAAGATGATGACTCATCTTATTTTTAAAGCTCTCTAACCTTCCCTTGTTACAACTTATTCCAATGTTTAACAGCTCACACCATCAGTATCTTTTTCCTTATATCTAACTTATAGGCAGCTGATTTCCTCCTGCCTACATTATAGATTTTTTCCCTGGCCAATTCTTTGAGAAGTGGATGGCCTCTTCTTTCTTCCTAGTCTGTCTCAGTCTATAAGCTGGGCTGCTACCTGTGCACCAGGTGCATCTTGCTGGGTTTTAAACACCAGAGGCTCAGCCTCAAAACTCACGTCTACATGTCACCATAGTAGGACAAACTAACAAACAAGTTTGTCTTGCTGTTGGAGAC
>NW_006921863.1:724635-726608 GCF_000298275.1 Orycteropus afer afer
AAAAAAAAAAAAAAAAAAGAACTTAGTGTTTGTTATTTTCCAAAATTTGGAAGAAAAACTCATAGATTAGAAATTTAATGGTTGTGTTAATATTCTCCTGAAAGCTGAAAAGAGGATTTTACTGTATAGTTCTAAGAAGAGAGCCAAAAAAATACAAATAAAAAAGCCAGTTATCTCGTTGGCTGACATAGAGTGAAATATTCACAATTTTAGTAGCAGTCTTCTGTAATTGAAGTAAAAATTTTGATTACCAAAATTATGAGGACTATTATACACTTTCTGATGTCATTATGTTCCTCATACTTCAATATCTTTAATAATTTGTAACAGTTAATATGTTTTGTATTAGTTACTCATGTGTAAGTCATCATCTAGACTCTAAGCTTCAGTAGACACCGTTAATTGTTCTTATTTTATTCTCTCAAATACTTAGAAAATAATTGCTATCAGTATATATTTTTAACTAAACTGAATTATGCATTTTGTCTATGAAAATGGGCTTGAACTAACAACCTATTATTTTTATTATAATTTAAGCATAAATCCAATGACTTCTGTTTTAAATTTTACATTGATTGTTTTGACAATACAATATAATAAGATTTTGTTTTTCATTATGTACCAGAGGAATATTAGAAAACTTTTGCAGTGAGTTTTGTGCAAAGTTTTAAAGGAAAACAGATCAATTGCTTAGAACATAGAAATAGGTTTTATTTGCTTTATAATTTGTTTTGCTTTACTAAAGAGTAAAGCTGAAATAATGTTTGGAAATGCTAAACGGATCATAAGCAACTGAGGATGATGAGAATTTTTGTCTTCATGAAAAGGGAACTATATCCAGGCAAATAACTGAACATTGCTATTAGTGAAAGTGAGGACAGCTATGAACACCAGGACAAAAATACAAAAGTTCCAAAACTGCTATAGTTTGACATTGCTCCTGAAAAGAGTACCAAGATTACAAGGTATGCAGAAATGTGAATAGCCACAATGACAGTATCTTTTTACTGATCAACTTTGTGAGTTATAAAGGTGTGGTAGTAAAGGATAAAGAGATTTTGAAACACAGTATGAAATATTGAGGGAGAAAGCAGACCAGGAAGCCAGTTGGGGTCAGTGGTGGTACAGTTCAGAGCAGCTGAGGGAGACAAGGAAGTGAGTAGAGTGGTTTGGAATAGCTAAGGGAGACAAACTTGTCTGTCAGTTTGTCCTACTGTGGTGGCTTGCATGTTGTGGTGAGGCTGAAGGCTATACCACTGGTGTTTCAAATGCCAGTAGGGTTACCTTTGGTGAACAGGTTTCAGAAGAGCTTCCAAACTAAGATAGACTTGGAAGAAGAAAGAGACCATCCACTTTTCAAACAATTGGGCAGTGAAAAGCTTATTAATAGCAGTGAAACACTGTCTGATATTACTGGGAAACTTTATGAATAGCCCTATAACATTGTCCTATATAGCACTAGAAGATAAGCCTCTAAGATCAGAGGGCACTCAAGATACAATAGGAAAAGTGCTGCCTCCTCAGAGTAGAGATGGCATTGAGGAAGTAGATAGAGTAAAGCTTTTAGGACCTCCATTTGCAGATGTGGCATGACTCAAAATAAGAAAAAAACAGCTACAAATATTCATTAATAATAGGAACATGGAATGTATGAAGCATGCATGAATCTAGGAAAATTGGAAATTGTCAAAAATGAAAAGGAATACATAAAGCTCAATATCCTAGGCATCAGTGAATTGAAATGAACTGGTTTTCACCATTTTGAGTCAAACAAGCATATGATCTGCTGTCCTGGAAATGGCAAATTGAAGAGGAATGACACAGCATTCTTCATCACAAAAAATATTTTATGATCCATCCTGAAGTACAACGATGTCAGTGATAGGATAATATCCATATACCTATGTTGTTGTTGTTGTTGTTATTTGCCATCGAGTCGGCCCCGGCTCATAGCAACCCCTCCTTGGGTTTCC
>NW_006921863.1:726708-740173 GCF_000298275.1 Orycteropus afer afer
AACCTTCCTTCTGAGGAGTGGCTGGTGGGTTTGAACCTCCAGCCTTCTGGTTAGCAGTCAAGTGCCTTAGGCACTATGCTACCAGAGCTCCTATGAGGAAGACCAATTAATACTACTATTATTCAAATTTATGTACCAACCCCCAAAGCCAAAGATGAGAAAAGTGAAGATTTTTACCAACTTCTGTAGTCTGAAATTGACTGAACATGCAATCAAGATGTATTGATTATCACTCATGATTGGAATGCAAAAGTTGGTAAAAAAAAAAAAAAAAAGAAGAAGAAGAAGAAGAATCACTTGTAGTTGGAAAATATGGCCTTGGTGATAGAAATAACAGTAGAATATTGAAAGACCAACAACTTATTCATTGCAAATATATTTTTTTCAACAATACAAACAGCAGCTATATACATGGACTTCTCCAGATGGAGTGCACAGAAATTGGATTGACTATATCTGTGGAGAGAGGAAATGTAGAAGCTCGTTATCTTTGGCCAAAACAAGGCCAGGAGCTGACTGTGGAACAGACCATCAATTGCTCATATGCAAGTTCAAGTTGAAGCTGAAGACAATTAAAAGAAGTCTACAAGAGCCAAAATATGACCTTGATTATACCCCTCCTGAATTTAGAGACTATCTAAAGAATAGATTTGATGCACTGAACACCAATGGCCTAAAACCAGTGCAATTGTGGGATAATATCAAGAACATCATCCATGAAGAAAGCAAAAGTTCCTTAAAAAGATGGGAAAGGAAGAAAAGACCAAAACATATTTCAGAAAAGACTCTGAAACATGCCCTGGAGCACACAGTAGCTAAAGCAAAAGGAAAAAATGACAAGATAAAAGAGCTGAAGAGATTTCAAAGAGCAGCTCAAGAAGACAAAGTCAATCACTACATTGAAACATGCAAATATCTGGAGTTAGAAAACCAAAAGGGAAGAATATGTTTGGCATTTCTCAAACTGAAAGAACTGAAGGAAAAATTTAAGCCTCAAGTTGCAATATTTAAAGATTCTATGAGCAAAATATTGAATGATGCAGGAAACATCAAAAGAAGATGGAAGGAATACACAGAGTCACTGTACGAAAAAGAATTGTTTGATGTTCATCCATTTCAAGAGGTGTCATATGATCAAGTACCAATGGTATTGAGGGAAGAAGTTAAAGTTGCATGGAAGGAATTGGCAAAGAACCAGGCTCCAGGAATTGACAGAATATCCATTGAGATGTTTCAACAAACGGATGATGTGCTGTAGACACTCACTCAAACTATGACAAGAAATGTGGAAGAAAGATACATGGTTGTGTTAGGCTGGATTCTCTAGAAAAGCAAAACCAGTAAATCTTATATATACATATAAAGAAAGAGAAACTTATCTTAGGAAAATGGCTCACACACTTATAGAAGCTGGCAAGTCCCAAGTTCTTGGATCAAACATCATGCTGGAAGCTTTCCCCAACTCACACAGCTGCAGGGGCCAAAGAGCTCAAGGTTGGCAGGCAATACTGGCTGTTGACTCCAACAAACGACGAATCCAAGATCTCCAGGCCAAATGGTGGATTGCTCACCCATGGACAGTTGTAGGCAGCACAACAGAATCCTGATCCACAGTAGAGTGTCTTTTCCTAGGATGTCCATAAATATACTGGAAGCAGGCCACACTCCTAAGGAAACTCCCTTTCAATGGATTAGTTGCTCAAAACATATACATCTGATCCCATTATGGGAACAAGCTACATCACAATTGCTTAAACCACACAGAATTGTGGTCCAGCCAAGTTGACACACAGCTCCAACTATCAAAATGCCAATTGAATGGAAGAGACCTATGTTTGTATCCATTCTAAAGAAAGATGATCCCATGAATTGTGGAAATTATCGAACAATATCATTAACATCAGACATAAGTAAAATCTTACTGAAGATAATTCAAAAACAGTTGTAGCAGTATATTGACAGAGAACATCCAGAAATGCAAGTTGGATTCAGAAAAGGATGTGAAATGAGGGATATCATTGCTGATGTCAGATGACTCAAAGCAAAGAATACCAGAAAGATGTTTATTCATGTATTATTAATTATGCAAAAGCACTCAATTGTGCAGATCATAACAAGTTATGGATAACATCAGTAAGAATGGGAAGTCCAGAACACTTAATTGTGTTCATGGGGAACCTGTACATAGACCAGGAGGTTGTTGTTCAATCAGAACAAGGGGATACATCATGGTTTAAAATCAGGAAGGGAGTGCATCAAGGTTGTATCATTTCACCATACTTGTTCAATATATATATGCTGAGCAAATAATCTGAGAATCTTGACTATATGAAGAAGAACGTGGGATCAGGATTGGAGGAAGAATCATTAACAGCCTACAATATACAGATGACACAACTTTGCTTGCTGAAAGTGAGGATGACTTGAAGCACTTGCTGATGAAGATTAAAGACTATAGTCTGCAGTACGGATTACACCTCAATATAAAGAAAACAAAAATCCTCATAACTAGACTAATAAGGAGCATTATGATAAATGAAGAAAAGATTGAAGTTGTCAAAGACTTCATATTACTTGGTTCTACAATCAACACCAATGGAAGCAGCAGTCAAGACATCAGATGATGTATTGCATTGGGCAAATCTGCTGCAAAAACCTCTTTAAAGTGCTGAAGATCAAAGATCTCTCCTTTAAGTCTAAGGTGCAGATAACCCAAACCATGGTATTTTCAATTGCCTATTATGCATGTAGAGCTGGACCATGAATAAGGAAGAACAAAGAAGAGTTGATGCCTTTGAGTTTTGTTATGGTGAAGAAGACTGAGAGTATCATTGATTGCTAAAAGTGAATTCTCCTTGAGAGTGAGAATAGCCAGACTTTGTCTCACCTACTTTGGTCAGGTTGTCAGAAGGGACCATTCTCTAGAGAAGGATATCATGCTTGATAAAGTAGAGGGTAGATGAAAAAGGGGAAGGCCCTTGATGAGATGGATTGACACAGTGGCTAGAATGATGGGCTCAAGTGTAGCAAGGATAGCGAGGCTGGCACAGGAATGGGCAATGTTTCATTCTGTTGTACATAGGGTTGCTATGAGTCAGAGATGAGTTGACAGCATCTAATAAAAACAGCATGAAATATTGGGTTCATGAGTGGTGGCTTTTTTTGGAGCTACTAGTATGTGAGTGTCACTAAAGCCCAAACACTGAATTTGAAATAACTTTGTAAGAAAGTTTCTTTCTTATGAGGTTACTGGGGAGTGCCATCACAAGTTAGTTTTTAGGAAAAGAAATTTTAAAATATCAATAATCATAAGTTGCATCTCTGACTATCTCTCTCTCTCTCTTGCTCACACACACACACACACACACACAATGGAGCTAGAGTTAAAATTCTTGTCTTAGAGTGCAAGAAACCACATAATAACCAAGTGTTTAATATTGCCTAGAAATCATGGAAGTAAACATCATTTACTCTATATTCCCAAATTCTTATCCAAATAATAATAAATTTTACTTACCATGGTAAACTTGAAATAAGATGTTTGGCAAATTATTTAAGAATTTGTGTAGGATTTCTGTTACTGTTGTTAGGTGCTATGATAGTTGGAGCTGTGTGTCAACTTGGCTGGACCCCAGTTCAGTGTGGTTGTTCCCATGATGGGATCGGATGACTGTGTTCTGAGTGGCCAATGTGTTCAGGGGGAGTTTCCCTAGGGGTGTGGCCTGCTTCCAGGATACCCAGGGACATCCTGGGAAGAGAGACATTCTTCTTTGGATCGAGATTCTGTTGTGCTGCCTACAGCTGTCCATGAGTGAGAAGTCCACCATTCGGCCTATAGATCTTGGACTCATCATTTGTTGGAGTCAACAGCTGGTGTACTGCCTGCCAGCCTTGAGATTTTGGTCCCTGCAGTTGGGGAAGCTAAGAAAAGCCTCCAGCCTGACGTTTGCTCCAGGGACTTTGGACTTGCTGGCTTCAATACGTTTGTGAGCCATTTTCCTAAGATAAATTTCTCTGTCTCTTTATATATATATAAGCTTTGCTGGTTTTTTTTTTTTTTTTTTTCCTCTAGAGAACCCAGTCTAACACAGGTGCCATTAAGTCAGTTCCAACTCACAGACATCCTATATAGAGCAGAATCAAACACTTCCTGATCCTGTGCCATCCCCGCTACCATTGCTATATTTGAGCCCATTTTTGCACTGCTGTATCATCCATCTTATTGAGAATCTTCCTCTTTTTTGCTGATCTCTTTATGAAGCCTGATATCCTTCTCCAGGGATTGGTCTCTCCTGACAAAATATCCAAGGTACATGAGAGGAAATCTCACCATCCTTGTTTCTATGGACCATTCTGGCTTTTCTTCTTCCAAAAAAGATTTGTTCATTCTCTGGCAGTCCATGATATATACAATATATTTTGCCAACACAATAATTCAAATGTTTCAGTTTTTAGCCTTCCTTATTCGTTGTCCAGCTTTTGTATGCATATGGGGTGATCGAAAATAGCATGGTTTAGGCCAGGCACACTTTAGTCTTCGAAGTGACATCTTTGCTATTTAACACTTTAAAGGGATCTTTTGCAGTAGATTTGCCCAAGCCAACATACCATTTTATTTTTTGAATATGGACACAAGTAAAATGAAAGCCTTGTCAGCTTCAATCTTTTCTCCATTTGTCATGATGTTGTTTATTGGTCCAGTTTTGAGAATTTTTGTTTTCTTTTTGTAGAGAGGTAAGCTATAATGAAGTCTTTAATCTTCATCAGTACATGTTTCAAGTCCTCTTCGCTTTCAGCAAGCAAGTTTCTGCAAGCAACCCCCACTGGGTTTCCAAGGCTGTAAATCTTTACTGAAGAACATCTCCCCATCTCCCTTCCATGGAAGTCTAGCAGCCAAAACACCTTATCCACTAAGCCACCAGATCTCCTTTATCTGCATATTTGTTATTGTTGTTTTTGTTACATGTGGTCCAGTAGGACCCGACTCATGGCAACCCCTCCTTGAGTTTGCAAGGTGGTATCACTATGGAAGTAGATTGCACAACCTTCCCTCTGAGGAGTAGCTGGTGGATTTGAATTGCTAGCCTTCTAGTTAGCAGTCAAGTGCCTTAGGCATATACCAGGTTATTAATAAGTCTTCCTCCAATTCTAATACCACATTTTTGTTCATATAGTCCAGCTTCTAAGATTATTTCCTTAACATAAAGATTGAATTTTTTTGTTAGCATCCCAATGATTTACCTACAGTGTCACCAAAGCTCCTACAGACTGAATAAATACAGTGAAAGGATACAAGCCTTATGGACAACTTTCTCTATTCTAAACTGTTTAGAACATGCCTTGTTCTGTTCTGTTTGAATGACTGCTTCATTCAACACCTTTCTCATATGCTCTGCTTTCAGCCAAGATCCATCTGTAATTAACAGTGATATCCATCATTCCATGTCCTCTTCTAAATTAAGCTTGAATTTCTGCCTTTCCCTGTTGATGTAATACTGAAATCATTTTTTTTAATTAATTTCAGCAAAATTTTACTTGTGTATGATATGAATGATATTGTTTGATAATTTACATGTTCTGTTGGACCACCTCTTTTTGGAATGAGCACAAACTTTGATCTCTTCCAGTCAGTTGAACAGGTAGCTGTCTTCCAAATTTCTTGGCACAGATAAGTGAGTGCTTCCAGGGTTGTATCTGCTGAAACATCTCAGTTAGTATTCCTCCAATTCCTGGAGCCTTGCATTTTTGCATTTTTGCTAACACCTTCAGTATAGCTCGGGCTTCTTACTTCACTACCATTAGCTCTTGATCATATGGTATCTTCTGAAATGGTTGAATGTTGACCTATTGTTTCGAGTACAGTGACTCTGTGCATTTCTCCCATCTTCCCTTGATGCTTTCCACATCATTCAATATATAGGCCATAGAACCATTCAACATTTCAACTGGAGGTTTGAATTTTCCTTCAGTTTTTTCAGATTAAGAAATGCCAAGTTTATTCCTTTTTTTTTTTGGTTTTATAACTGCAGGTCTTTGATATTTCACTATCATACATTATCTTTTTGAGCCACCCTTTGAAATCTTCTGTTTAGCCCTCTTACATCATCATTTCTTATAGCTCACCTTATCTACTCTATGTTCAAGAACAAGTTTCAGAGGCCTTCTGAATGTCTTTTTGTACTTTCTTTCCTGCCTTTTTAATAACCTTTGTTTTCTTCATGTATGATGTCCTTGATGTCATGCCAACAACTCATCTAGTCTTTAATCATCAGTGTTCAATGCATCAAATATATTCCTAAGGTGGTCTCTACATTCAGAAGTGGTATACTCAAACTCGTACTTTTTCTCTTATGGATTTATTTTAATATTCTTCAACTTCTACTTGAACTTGCATATGAGCAATTCATGATCTCTTCCATAGTTGGTCCCTGGCCTTATTCTAACTGATGGTAGTGAGCTTCTTCAACATCTGTTTCCATATACGAAGTTGATTTGTTGCCTGTATATTATATCCAGTGGGGTCCTGTAGTCACCATTTATGTTGTTGAATAAATGTACTTGCAATGATCAAGTTCTGTTCAATTCTATCGAGATCTGTGGCATCATTTCTATCACAAAGGCCATATTTTCCAAATATGGATTCTCTTTGGTTTCCAACTTTCAAATTCTAATCACCAGTAATTATCAATCATATGGGATTACTACTGTTATTGTTGTTGTTGTTATGTGCCATCGAGTTGGACCTGACTCATAGTGACCCCTCCTTGGGTTTCCAGGGGATATCACTATGGAGGTGGATTGCCCAACCTTCCTTCCGAGGAGTGGCTGGTGGGTTTGAACTACCTACTACTCTATGCAAAATTCACATTAATGTATAAAATGCTTCAACACAGAGTGGGCCTAGATCTAGTCTTAATTTGAATTTCAGATACCCATAGAAATTCTCATTTCACCAGCCATTGACCTCTCCTTATTTTCCTGTACCCCTATATCCAAGGCTAAAAGAAAATGTTATTACTTTTTAGTTAAATTAGCTGAAATATTTAAAGCACTCAGTTCAGAGCTTGGCATGAAATAAGTTACTGAAAAATTACATATTACTTTAATTTAACATTATTATTCAGTAAGTCTTAAATTATAAACAGCAAATGATGTTAAAGTTTAATCTTTCTAAAACATTTTTATTTATTTATTTTATCATCTCACTTCCCTGATCAACAAATTAATCATTTACCTGGTTAGAATAAATTAAAATTCAACTATTTCCAAATTAACTTTAAAAATCTACTAATTCTATACCCATAATCTGATCTTAAACAAAATTATTTGCTATATTTTCTGGAATTCTAATCAAAATTGCATTTTTCCATGCAGAGGACTATAGATAGAGTTATTACACAAATGATTGTTGATGCTGGCAAGTGTGACTGTGGGTATGGGAGGTTTTCTTGGAGTAAAGATCTAGTGTCCATTCTCCAAATTTTTAACTCATAAATACTGATTTTGGCATCCTCAATAGCAGCAGGCATTCTAACTTCTTAATGTCCAATTCCTAAGTATAGTTTTCTTTTCCCATCTCCATATTATCAGAAACAAGGCTAACAATAGCAGCAATTTATTTTTCTTAATTTTTATTGTGATTTGGGTGAAAGTTTACACAGCAAATTCATTTTCCATACAGCAGTTCACATACACTTTGTTTCATAGCATTGACTGCAATTTCCCACAATGCCACAGCTCTCTTCCCACTTCTTCCCCATAGTTACCTCTTCCCTGTGTCCTTCCCTCCCATGCACTCATGCCCCACGAGCTGTCTTCTTGTGCATACACAGCCATTCTATTTTTCCATGATTTACCTCTCCAAAGAGTGTATCTACCTAATGTAAATGTTCAGATCATAAGTCTGTCTTTTGTTTGGCTGGAAGCCACACGAATGAGTTCAATTCCAGACCTGAAAGGCAGTTAGGGGCCATAGCCTCAGGGGTTTTACCAGGCTCTATAAGACCAGCAAACCTGGTCCCTTTTATTTTATTTGTTTATTATTGGTTTGAATTTTGTTCCACATTGTTCTCCCACTCTATCCAGGACCTCCTACATAGATCCCTCTCCAGGTAGTTGACAGTAGTAGCCAGGCACCATCTAGTTCTTCTGGTCTCATAGTCATATAGGCTGAGAATGACATGGTGTACTAGTACCTTGGACTAATTGTTTCCATGCATCTTTTTTTTTTTTTTTTTTTTCTTCTTTGCTCTAGATGAGGAGAGAACCTATTTTTGCATCTAGATGGCCACTTGCATGCTGTTAAGATCTCAGTCGCTACTCACCAAAGTAGTATGTGGAACAAAGTTTTTGTGTAATATGTTATGCCAATTGAGCTTGATGTCCCCTGCAACCATGGTCCCGACACCACATGTCCAACTACTTGCTCCATATGGGCTTGGCTGTGGCCAAGAAGTTACTACAAACTTGTCCCTTACCAGCTCTATTGTATACATGGAAATACTTACAGAACATACAAATACACTTGCAGAAACATTGTCTGCCAACCCTATACATTATCATGGGCATAATCCACCCTACATATCCACCCATCTATCCACCCATAGATCAATGTATGCCATCACTGACAATGCAGTGCTGTATGTGCAAAAGGGTTCATCTTTGTGTCTGTACCTCCCATGCACCTCTCTATGTCTTCCTCTTCCTCAGTGCCACCATGTTGATCACTTAAATTTGGTACATTGCCTTTCCCTTCAACCCAAATCAGTACTTGTTGCTACCTATCTAGCAGTCTTCCCTCGCCACCCCTCCCACCCTTGGTAATGAACAAAGTAAATTTTCTTCCATATATACATCTTTCTTTGGCTTTTTATAATAATGGACTAATACAATATTTGTTCTTCTGTGATTGACTTATTTCACTCAGCGTAATGTCCTCCAAATTCATTCACATTATGGGGTGTTTTGTAGATTCTACGTTATTCTTTAGAGTTTCATAGTATTCTATTTTGTGTATGTACTATATATAGTTTGCTTATCCTTTCTTCTGTTGATGGTAACCTAGTTTGTTTCCATTTTTTTGCTATTGCAAATAGTGCTGTTATGAGCATGGGTGTGCATATATCTGTTCTTATCCTGGATCTCACTTCTCTAGGATATATACCTAGTGTGGCAGTTATGTTTGTGTGTCAACTTGGCTAGGCCTGGTTGAGTGGCTGAGAAGCTGGTGGTAGTTATTCCCCATGATGAGACTGGCAGTCAGCTCCATGGTGGGATCTACCACAAACAGCTTAGTAGCTGCTTTTGGGAATGTTGTTTGCTTCCTGTATTTAAGGAGAAGCCTTGAGAGTGGTCTCTAGCCTCTGGCATGCTTGGACCCTGCATGTAGCTGTGTCTTTGTTGAGCAGCCTACTATGCTTTGCCAACTTTGGGACTTACAACGGACTTAAGTTAATGGCCTGCCGTGTGGTTTAGTAACATCAGGACTGTGCCTTTTTACTTGTCAACCTTGAGGCTTCTCAGCCTCAGCAGCTAGCAGCTGTCTGAGTGAAAAAATGCCTCTAGCTCCAGTGGGCCGGGAGCAGGAGGAAAAGCTGGGCCCCAAGGTTGAGGGGCTTTCACCCAGCCCCTAGAGCCTGGCACTTTGAACTTGGACTTAAAGCCTCTAAATTGTAAGAATAAACTCCTGTTTGTTAAGGCCATCCTATTTGTGGTATGTTCTTGTCAGAGCAGCACTAGGTAACCAGAACACCTAGTAATGGAATGGCTGGGTCAAATGGTATTTCTAATTCCAACTTTTTAAGCAATCACCATATTGCTTTCCACAGAGGTTGTATCATTTTACAGCGCCACCAGCAGTGTAGGAGAGTACCAATCTCTCCACATCCTCGCCATCATTTGTTATTTTCTGTCTTGTTGAACTGTGCTAATAGTGCTGGGGCAAGATGGTATCTCATTGCTGTTTTAATTTTCATCTCTCAAATGGCTAACGATCGTGAGCATTTCTTCATGTGCTTGTTGATCACCTGAATATCCTCTTTGACGAAGTGTCTATTCATACTTTCTGACAATTTTTTAATTGGATTATTTGTCTTTTTGCTGTTGAGGTGTTGAGGTTTTCTATAAATTTTAGAGATAAGTCACTTGTCATATACTTTGTTGCCAAATATTTGTTCCCAATCTGTAGGTGCTCTTTTGACTCTTTTGGAGAAGTCTTTAGTACCACATAAAAACATAATTTTTAGACAGTCGCATTCATTTAGTTTATCATTTGCTGTTTGTGCATATTTGGTTATGCTTGATAGTCTATTTATGCCATATATTCACACACACACAAAAAAAAAAAATAATAATAAAAGCCCTTAATTTTTCCTTGAGGAACTTTATAGTTTTAGGTTTCACATTTAAGTCTTTGATCCATCTGGAGTTTTTGTGTCTGGTATGAGGCACAGATCTTGTTTCATTTTTCTGCAAATGGATATCCAGTTTTGCCAGCACCATTTGATAAATGGACATTCTCTTCCCTATTTAATGAATTTCAGCCCTTTGTCAAAGATCAGCTGACCATAGGTTGATGGATCTCTTTCTGGGTTCTCAGTTAGAGTCTACTGGTCTCTGTGTCTGTTATTGTACCAATACCAGGCAGTTTTGACTATTGTGACTGTACAGTAAGTTTTAAATTCTGGGAGTGTGAGACCTACTTTTTCTTCTTCTGCAATAGTGCTTTGCTTATCCAAGATCTCATTCCTTCCATATTAATCTAGTGATTTGTTTTTCCATATCCTTAAAGAATGTTGATGGGATCTGGATTGAGAGTGCATTGAACGTATAGATTGTTTTGGGTAGTACTGACATTTTCACAATGTTCAGTCTTCCTATCCATGAGCATGCTATGTTCTTCCATTTATGTAGATCTCTTGTGGTTTCTTGAAGTAGTCTTTTGTAGTTTGCTTTGTACAGGTCTTTTGTGTCCCTGGTAAGTTTTATTCCCAAGTATTTTATTTTCTTGGTAGCTATTGCAAATGTTATTATTTTCCTTATAGCTTTCTCAGCAATCTCTTTGCAGGTGTAAAGGAATTCAACTGATTTTTGATGTTGAACTTGTATCCTACCACAATGCTAAATCTCTCAATTAGTTCCAGCAGATTTTTTTATAGAGTCTCTTGGGTTTTTTATGTATAGTATCATATCTTCAACAAATAGGGATAATTTGACTTCTTCCTTACCAATTGGATGCCTTTGAGTTCCCTTTCTTGCCTTATTGCCCTGGCTAGGACTTCCAATACAATGTTGAATAGAAGTGTGAGAGAGGGCATCCTTGTCTCTTGTCTGGTTCCTCTTCTCAAGGGGAGTTATTTCAGTCTCTGCAATGAGAATAATGCTGGCTGTTGGTTTTGCATATATACCCTTTATTATGTTGAGGAATGTCCCTTCTATTTCTATTTTGCTGAGAGTTTTAATTAGGAATGAGTGTTGGATTTTATCTAAAGCCTTTTCTGCATCGATTTAATGATCATGTGGTTCTTCTCCTTTGTTTTATTTACGTGGTGGATGACATTAATTGTTTTTCTAATGTTGAATCATCCTTGCATACGTAGTATGAACCCCACTTGGTCATTATCTGTTATTCTTATTAATTTTTTGGATATGTTTTTGGAATCTATTTGCTAGAATTTTATTGAATATTTTTGCATCTATATTCATGAGGGATATCGGTCTATAGTTTTCCTTTTGAGTGGTGTCTTTGCTTGGTTTCTATATCAAGGTTATGCTTGCTTCATAAAAGGAATTTGGGAGGAATCCATCCTTCACTATGTTCTGGAATAGTGTGAGTAGGATTGTTGTTAGTTCTCTCAACATTTGGTCCAATTCTCCAGTGAAACCATCTGGGCCAAGACAGTTTTTTGGTGGTAAATTTTATGAGCTGTTCAATTTCTTCTGTTGTTATGAGTCTGTTCAGCTTTTTCACCTCAGTCTGTGTTAGTTTAGATAAGTAATGTGTTTCTAGAAATCTGTCCATTTCTTGTAGATTTTCAAATTTGTTGGAGTATAGTTCATACTATCCTGATATTATAATTTTTATTTCAGTTGGTTCTGTTGTGAAGTCACCCAATTTGTTTCTTATTTGTGTTATTTGTATTCTCTTCTTCTTTTCCTTTGTTAAATTTGCCAGTGGTTTGTCAATTTTATTAATATTTTCAGAAAAAGAACTTCTAGTCTTGTTGATTTTTTCTATTGTCTTTTTGTTTTCTGCTTCATTGATTTCTGTTCCAATCTTATTTTTCCTTTCTTCTGGTGACTTTTCTTCTCATAGTCTTTTCTTACTATTCTTTTCCTAATTGTTGGAGATGTTGGTTTAATGTGTTGATTTTGCCTCTTTCTTCTTTTTGTGTGTGGGTATTTATTGCTCCAAATTTGCCTCTGATCACTGCTTTTTCTGTGTCCCAAATAGTTTCATATGCTGTGCTTTCATTCTCTTTTGATCCAAGGAATTTTTTAATTTCATTTTTCATTTCTTTGATTACCCAATCTTTTTGAGGAGGGCATTATTTAGTTTCTATACATTTGCTCTTTTTCTACTATCTTCCTATTGTTTATTTCTAATTTTATTGCATTGTGTTCTGAGACAATGCTTTGCATTATTTCAATATTTTTAAATTTCTTAAGGCTTGCTTTATGGTCTAACCTATGGTCTATTATGGAGAATGTTTCACGTACACTGGAAAAGAATGTATATTGTGCTATTGTTGGGTCAAATGTTCTGTAGATGTCTCTAAGATTAAGTTGGTGAACTGTATAGTTTAGTTCTTTTGCATCTTTGTTGAGTTTCTTTCCAGTTGTTCTATCTTTCATTGAAAGCGGTATATTAAAGTCTTCTACTATGACTATGGAGTCATCTATTTGTCTTTTCAACTCTGTTAAAGTCTGATTTATCTATTTTGGGGCTCTTTCATTGGATCCATAAATTTATTATGGTTATATCTTTTGTACAATTGATTTTAATCATTATATAATGTTTTTCCTTGTCTCTTATTGTGGTTTTTGCCATAAAGTGAATTCTATCAGAAATTAATATTACTTCTACTTTTTTTGGTTGCTGTTTGCTTGAGATATCTTTTTCCAACTTTTGATTTTTAGTCTATTTTTGTTTTTGTCTCTAAAGTATGTCCCTTGTAGACAGCATGTTGATGGCTTATGTTTTCTTATCTAATCTGCAACTATCCATTGCTTGAGTAGTGCAGTTAATCCATTGACATTCAGTGTAATTATTGACAAGTATGAATTGGTTGCTGTCATTTTATTATGTGTTTTTTCGTGGTGTTCCTGGTTTCTTTGTTCCATATAATTTTCTGTGCTGAGCTCATTTTCTTTATGAATCATACTATCATGTCCTTTATTGCTGTTGTTTCAGAATTTTCTAAATACTTGTGCTTATCCTCTTTTTTATTGTGATGTGAAGGTTTAT
>NW_006921863.1:740352-741775 GCF_000298275.1 Orycteropus afer afer
TTTTTTTTGCATTGTCTTCATTTGCCAATTGATGTCTCTGGTCCCCTGCTCATAATCTTGTAAGCTTATTTTACTTTAGGTACTTCCATAACTGGCTTTGTTTCTGGGTATGTCATCATGTGTATTAGTGGTTGATTGTCATTTGCTATTATTGATTCTCTGTTCAAAGGACTCTCTTTCAAATCTCTTGTATGGCTGCCATGGTTTTAACAAATTCTCTTAATTTCTGTTTATCTGGAAATTTCCTAATTTTACTATCATATTTAAGGGACAATTTTGCTAGGTATATAATTTGTGGTTGGAAATTTTTCTCTTTCAAAACCAAACTCACTGCCACTGAGTTGAATTTGAATCATAGTGACCTATCCTTGAGATTCCAAGGTGGTATCTCTATGGAATTAAATTGTCCAGTCTTCCTTCCAAGGAGTGGTTGGAGAGCCTGAACCATCAGCCTTCTGGTTAGCAATCAAATGCTTTAGACACTAAGCCAGCAGAGCTCCCTTTCTCTTTCAGGGTTTTATATATACGATTCCATTCTCTTCTCATGTGCATGATTTCTACTGAAAAATCAAAGCTTATTCTTACTGATTGCCCTTTGTAGGTAACTTTTCATTTTCTTGTGCTGCTTTTATTATTCTTTGGTTTTGATGAGTTTGATGATGGTATATCTTGGTGATTTTCTTTTGGGGTCTATTCTGTTTGGAGTTTGTTGGACTTCCTGAATGGATATATTCTTATCCTTCATCATGTCAGAAAAGTTCTCTTCCAACAAATCTTGGACAATTTTCTCTGTAGTTTTATTTTTCTCTTCCTGTTCTGGAATTCCAATTATATATAGGTAATTTCTTTTGTGGTATCCCACATGAACCTTAGGCTTTCTTCATTTTGTTTTGATATTTTTTTACTGATTGATCTCTTTCCATAGAAATATTCAGGTATTTGTCTTCAATCTCATTAATTCTGTCTTCCATTCATTTTATTCTACTCCTTTGCCCTTTAAATGTATTATCTATTTCTGAAAATTTAGTATGAATCATTTGGATTTCTATCTGTAGATTTTGTATCATTTCTAATTATTTATTTATTTTATAATTTTTTTCTTGTATTTTCCTATGGTTTTGTCTGTGTTTTCCTTGATCTGTCTATCATTCTTTCAGTCCCCTGAAAATACATCAATATAATTCTTTTGAATTCCTTATCAGGGAGTTTCAATGCTGCTTCTTCCTCAGGCATGTGTTCTGGGTCTACACCCTGTGCCCTTGTTTCTACTCTTATATCTTGCTTCTGTGTGTGGACTGTTATCTCTGAGATATTGTGACTTTTTGTATTTCTATTTAATTGGTGATTGTATGTTGGAGTGGTTCACCCAAGATTCTTTATTCTTCTTTTTTTTTTTTTTTTAATGTGTCTGAGTAAGCAGGGT
>NW_006921863.1:743470-749400 GCF_000298275.1 Orycteropus afer afer
CCAGCCTTCTGGTGAGTAGTCAAGTGCCTTAAGCACTATGCTACCAGAGCTCCTTCATACATAAATAGGGGAGGATAAAAAAAAAGATGCATAAAAGCAGGAACAAAAGGGAAAAAGATGTATGTGCTCTGAAAAGAAACAAAGTATTACAAAAACATTCTAGAAAAATATATTCTGCTAAAGCACAAACTATAAATCAAGACTCTGACATTATCAGCCAACAATAGAAAGAAAATATATCTATATATATGCATCAACATCATTTTTTTAAATAGATAAATGACTTCCATTTTGGAAAGTGGATGTATCTTTTTCCTAAAGAATTACTTTGAAAGCCTGAATTGATTTTTTATTTAACAAAAATGCCAACCATCTAACACAAAAATGTATTGCTTTAGTAGTCCAGTAGTAGTTTTCCAGTTAATAATCTGTAATATAATTTCAATGACTTTCCGTGTGTTATAGATTATCACGTGGAGCCCATTGTTCTTGAGGTGGTCAATTTAAGGTTAGCTCTTGTACCTGGTACAGAAAACCTAGAGGATAAACTCAAACACTTAATATGATTTATCTAGTTTGTTCAGAACCATCAGAAGGGAAATTCTGTGAATTATGTACAGATAGCTATTGATGGTACCCAGCCCAAACCAAACCAGCTGCCACTGAGTTAACTCTGACTCCCAGCTACACCATATATGTCAGAGTAGACTTGTGTTTCAAGAGTTTCGGTGGATGATTCTTTTGAAAGTAGATCAGCAGTCCTTTCTTCCAAGGTGCCTCTCCATAGACTCAAACTCCCAAACTTTTGGTTGGCAGCCAAGCACACTAGCCATGTATAACATCAAGGGATTCTGTAGTTCCTAGTCTTAAAGAGAATTTGAGGGCCTGTCATGCACACGCACACACAAAAAAAGTAAAATAAAACAAAAAACTCACTTCCATTGAGCAACTTTCCTGAATATTTGTGAATTAAAGAAATACCTAATTTTCTAAGGCACTGATTACTGGAGATAGCTTATTATACAGCACTATCTAGAAACAGATAACTGAATAGATAACTGACACACTTCCTTAGACTTCAAAGAATCTTTTTTACTTTTTATTTTTTTAATTTTACTGTGGCGAAAGCATATACAACAAAACATTAATCAACTAAAAACTTACACAATTACAGCTCCATTGAGCTGTAACCCATTGATCACATTTTTCATGTTGTGCCACTATTATTTGTATCCTTTCCCAAAATATTCTGAAAATAACACATTAACATAAACTCAATGCCCCTAAACAAAAGCATCCCCCTTCCCACTCCCTCCTACTCTATCCCTGGTAACCAATAATAATCTTTGGTGTGTGTGTGTATATATATAATATTTTCAAACTATTTGGAAATTTTCCCTCCCTCCTCCCATCCCTGGTAACCAACAAAGAAAATTCCCTTTTATGTATTAATCTTTCCTTGACTTTTTATAATAGTGGACTAATACAATATTTTTCCTTTTGTGGTTGACTTATTTCACTCAGCATAATGTCCTCCAAGTTCATCCACATTACACCATGCTTTGAGCATTCTACATTATTCTTTAAGGTTTCATAGTATTCCTTTGTGTTTCTGTACTACAGCTTGTTTATCCATTCCTTGGTTAATGGACACTTAGCTTTCTTCCATCTCTTTGCTATTGTAAATAGTGCTGAAATGAACATGGGTTTGCATATATCTATTCATGTCCTGCTTTTCATTCTTTAGGGTATATACTTAGTAATGGGATTGCTGAGTCTAATGTTATTTCTATCTCAATTTTTTTAAGGAATCACCATATCAATCTCCATAATGGTTGTATCATTTTACAGTCCTGCCAGCAGTGTATGAGACTCCCAATCTTTCCACATCCTCAAACCACACACTGCTATTGAGTCAGATCTGACTCATAGTGACCCTTCCTTGGGTTTCCAAGGCAGCATCACTACGGAAGTAGATTGCCCAACCTTCCTTCTGAGAACTGGCTTGTGAGTTTGAAGCACCAGCCCTCTAGTTAGCAGTCAAATGCCTTAGGCACTACACCTCCTGAGTTCCTATGTCCTCAACAGCATTTCTTATTTTCTGTCTTCCTGAACTTTGCTATTAATGCTGGGGTGATAGGGTATCTCATGGTTGTTTTGATTTGCATCTCTCTAAAGTCTAGTGATTTTGAACATCTTGAACATTTCTTCTTTTTTTTTTTTTTTTTTTTTTTTTGGCTGCCTGAGTATCTTCTTGGATGAATTGTCTGTTCATGTCTGCTGCCCATTTTTTTAAAATTGGATTTTTTTTTTTTTTTTTTTTTGATGTTCAGGTGTTGGAGTTTTCTATAAATTTTAGATATAACTCCTTTGTCTGATATGCCATTGCTGAATATTTCTTTTCCCATTCTGTAGGTCCTCTTTTTACTCTTTTGGAGAAGTCTTTTGATGCACAAAGGAATTTAATTTTTTAGACAGTTCCAATCATATAGTTTATCTTCTGCTATTTGTGCATTTGGGGTTATGCTTGGTAAACAATGTGTCATAAATTAGGGCTCCTAAGTTTGCCTCTATTTTTTTCTTTGATGAAATTTATAGTTTTAGGTTTCATATTTAAGTCTTTGATCCATCTGGAGTTAGTTTTTTGCATGGTGTGACGTATGGATCTTGTGCCAGTTTTCCACAAATGGATATCCAGTTTTGCCAGCACCATTTCTTCCCCATTGAATGAATTTTGGCCCTTTGTCAAAGATCAACTGATCATAGGTCAATGGATCAATTTCTGGGTTCTCAATTCTGCTCCACAGGTTTATGTGTCTGCCATTGTACCAATACCAGGCTGTTTTGACAACTATGGCTGTGTAGAAGGAATTGAGATCTGGGAGTGAGACCTCCTATTTTGTTCTTCTTCAGTAATGCATTGTTTATACTATGTCCCCTTCCTTCCCTTTCCATATAAACTTACTATTTGGATTTTCCATATCCTTGAAGAATGTTGATAGAATCTGGATAGGGATTACATTGAATGTATAGATTGATTTGGGTAATATTGACATTTTCACAATGTTCAATCTTCCTGCCAATGAGCATGGTATGGTCTTCCATTTATGTAGATATCTTACGGTTTCTTGAATTAGTGTTTTGTAGTTTTCTTTGTATAGATCTCTTGTGTTCCTGGTAAGATTTATTCCTAAGTATCTAATCTTTTTGGTAACTATTGTAAATAGAATCAATTTCCTTAGTTCCTTTTAAGAGACCTCTTTGATTGTGCAGAGAAATCCAACTGATTTTTGTCTGCTGGTCTTGTATCCTGCCATGATGCTAAATCTTCAAAAACTTCCACTAGTTTTCTTGCTAAGTCTCTTGGTTTTAGGATCATATCATCTGCAAATAGGGATAGTCTTACTTATTCCTTTAAGAATGTGGATGTCTTTGATTTCCCTTTCTTGCTTTAATGCATGGGATAGGACTTCCAAAACAATGTTGAATATTAGTGGAGATAGAGGGCATCCTTGTCCCATTCCTGTGCCCAAGGGGAATGGTTTCTGTCTCTCCATTGAGAATAATGCTGGCTGTTGGTTTGTAAATATGCCCTTTATTATGTTGAGGAATTTCCTTTCTATTCCTATCTGAGAGTTTCTATCAGGAATGATTGTCAGATTTTATCAAATGCCTTTTCTGCATCTATGGATGTGATCATTTGATTCTTTTCCTTTATTTTATTTATGTGATGAATTACGTTGATTGTTCTTCTAATGTGGAACCATCCTTGCTTACTTGGTATGAATCCCACTTGGTCATAAAATACTATTTATTTGATATGTTGGTGAAGTCTATTGGCTAGGATTTTATTGAAGATTTTTGCATCTATATTCAAGGGATATTGGTCTCTAGTTTTCATTTCTAGTTGTGTCTTTGCTTGGTTTTGGTAGCAGGGTTCTGCTTCCTTCATAAAATATATCTTGAAGGATTCCATCCTTTTTTAATGCTCTGGAATAGTTTGAGTAGAATTCATGTCAGCTTTTCTCTGAATGATTGGTACAATTCTCTAGTGAACTCATTTGGACCAGGACTTTTTTTTGTGGTTGTTGGTAATTTTTTTATGACCTGTTCAATTTCTTGTATTGTTATGGCTCTATTCAGATTTTCTACCTCAGCCTGTGTTAGTTTAGGTAAGGAGTGTGTTTCTAGAAAACTTTCCATTTCTTCTAGATTTTAAAATTTGTTGGAGTATAGTTCTTCATAGTATCCTAATAGTATTCTTTTTATTTCTGTTGGTTCTGTTGTGGCATCACCTCTTACATTTCTTATTCATGTTATTTGCAACTTCTTTTCCTTTGTTAAGTTTGACAGTAGTTTTTCTATTTTATTTATCTTTTCAAAGAACTTTCTTCTAGTCCTTTTTCTATTGTCTTTCTATTTTCTGGTTCATTTATTTCTGCTTGAATCTTTACTATTTCTATTCTTCTGGTGACTGCAGGCTTTATTGCTGCTTTTTGTATAATTTTGGAGATGTTAGGTTAAGGTGTTGTTTTTGGCTCTTCTTTCTTTTTTGATTTGTGAATGTATTGGAATAAATTGCCCTCTGACCATTGTTTTTGCTGTGTCTCCAAAATTTTGGTAGGTTGTGTTTTCATTCTCATTTGACTCAAGGAATTTTTTTTTATTTCCTTTTTTTGTTTATTCATATTTGAGGAGGGTGTTATTCAGTTTTCTTGTGATTGCTGTTGTTACTTTGGTCTTCCTAGTATTGATTTCTAACTGTATAGCATTTTGATCTGAGAAGATGCTTTGCAGTATTTCAATGTTTTTAAATTTATTGAGGCTTGCTTTGTGCCCTAACTATGTTAGGGCACAAATGATCTATGATCTGTCCTGGTGAATTTTCCATGTGTGCTGGAAAATAATGTATATATTGCTTTTGTTCACTGGAGTTCTCTGTAGATGTCTATAAAGTCAAGTCCATTGATTGTTTTGTTTACTTCGTCTGCAAATCTGTTGAGTTTCTTTACAGCTGTTCTATCTCTTATGGAAAGTGGTGTATTAAAGTCTTCTACTATTACTGTCCAGTTATCTATTTGTCTTTTCCATTCTGTTAAAATCTACTTTATGTATTTTGGGGCTCTTTCATTAACTATGTGGATATTTATTATGTTTATGTCCTCTTTTTCAATTGATCCTTTAATCATTACATAATGTCTTTCCTTGTTTCTTACGGTCATTTTTGTCTTAAAGTCTATTTTCTCAGAAAGTAATATTACCTCTTCTGCCCTTTTATGGATGCTATTTGCTTGGTGTATCTGTTTTCAACCTTTGATTTTTAGTCTATTTTTGTCTTTGTGTCTAAAATGAGCCTCTTATAGTCAGTATATTGATGGGTCATGTTTTTTATCCAGTCTCCATCTCTTTAATCCAGTGACATTCAGTGTAATTATCAACAAGTATGAATTTATTGATGCCATTTTTTAATGTGTTTTTTTTCATAGTGTTGCTGATTTCCTTGTTCCATTTAATTTTCTTGTTGAGCTCATTTGCTTTATGAATTTTTTTATTGTCTCCTTTGTTGTTATTCTTTTAGTATTTGCTAAATATTTGTGCTTCTCCTCTTTTATTCTGATATGAAGATTTATTATTTTTCTTTGAGGTTACCATAAGATTTATTTTTTTCTTCTTTATTTTAGTACAATCTATTGTCTCTCACAATTGTTTTGACTTCCTCACCATTTAGAAGTTCTAGAACTACACTATTTATTCTCTCTGTTTGCTTTGTAGTTGTCCTTATTTACCAAATGATGTCTCTGGCTCCCCGTTTATAGTCTTGTAAGTTTATTTTACTTTGGATACTTTTATGACTGGCTTGATTTCTGGGTTATGACATCATATGTATTAATTATCAGTTGCTGTTTGCTGTTGTTGATCCTCTATCAGAA
>NW_006921863.1:749570-757700 GCF_000298275.1 Orycteropus afer afer
ATATAAGCTCTGGTAGCATAGTGCCTAAGGCACTTGACTGCTAACCATAAGGCTGGCAGTTCAAACCAACCAGCCACTCCTCAGAAGGAAGATGGGGTAATCTACTTCCGCAGTGAGACTGCCTTGGAAACCCAAGGAGGGGTCACTATGACTCAGGTCCGACTCATAAGTAACTTTTCATTTTTCCCATGCTGCTTTCAGGATACTTTCCTTGTTTTTTATTTTGGTGAACTCAATTATATGTCTTGGAGATTTTTTTTGGGAACTATCCTGTTTGGGGTTCACTGAACTTCTTGAATGCATATATTCTCATCTTTCCTCATATTAGGGATATTTTCTTCCAACAAATCTTAGACAATTTTCCCTGTGGTTTTATTTCTCTCTGCCTGTTCTGGAATGCTGATTACACATAGGTCATTCCTCTTGTGGTATCCTGCATGAACCTTGGAATTTCTACATTTTGTTTTGATCTTTTGTCTGACTGAATCCTTAACAAAGTCATATTGAGGTCTTTGTCTTCAATCTCATTAATTCTGTCTTCTATTGATCCATTTCTACTCTTTGACCATTCAATGTGTTAGTTATTTCTGAAATCTTAGTATCTGGATTTGTATTTTTTTTTTAATTGTTTCTGATTTTGGTTTATTTTGTCAATTTGTTCCTGTATTGTTTTCCTAAATTATTCCAGAGTTTTGTCTGTGTTTTCCTTAATTTTGTCAGTGTTTTCCTTGATCAGTCTCTCAGTTGGTTGAAATTACCTAAATATAAGTCTTTTTAATTCCTTTCAGGGAATTCCAATGCTGCTTTTTTTTCTCAAAGATGTTTACTACATTTGTAACAATGGTCCCTTGTTTATCCTAGCTTATCTTGATTCTTTCTGTTGACTGCTATAATCTGTTTTCTCTGAGACATTTTGGTGGTGTTATATTTATGTTTAATGTGTGAAAGCAAAAGAGAGTGTGTACACAGATCTCTGTTAGCTGTTCACAAAGGGCAGGTGAGGGTGAGTTGAGCTGGTGCTGAACACCATCTATCATTTCACAGTTGGTGCAAAAGCAAGTGGTGGCTCTTACTAGTGTGTGAGGCTGCAAGAAGTGCAGGTATGTTTGGGCTGTGTTGGAACAGTTGCTATCTCTTACTCAGTTAGATAGAATAAAATAAAAAGGGAAGAAAGTAAGAGAAACAAAAATTCAAGCCTCATAATCCAACAGGAATAATCACACACACACACACACACACAATGTAATAAATGAGCATAGAAAAGGTTAAAAATATATTAAAATGGGTTAACAGAAAGATAATGAGAGAGAGAAAGAAAGGAAGGAAGGAAGGAAGGAAAGAAGGAAGAAAGAAGCCACAATATCTGGTGAAGGAAGAATGACAGAAAAGAGCAAAAATAAAGGAATGGTAAAGAAAAAATGAGAAAATTGCAAAAGGGAAAATAAGCATGGGAAGAATCAAAAGAAAGAAGTAAAATAATAATAAGGGAACCAGGAAAAGGAAAAAGAAAAAACACAAATCAGGGATACGGAAGATAAAAAAGGGAAAGAGAGGAAGGTAAAAAGGATAATTTAAAAACAAATAAAACCAAAGCTATGGACGGCAGGACATGTCACCCAGGTTCTGTCAGGGTACAAACAAGAATGGAATTCCTGCTAGTCAAGAAGGTGGTTGGAGATGGGGGATGGCCACATCTCTGTTCACCAACAATCTATGGAGTATAAGAGTAACAAGGGAAATATCACACCTCTCCAGTCGTCAGCCTCCAGTGCAGCTGCCCATTCTGTCCTCAGCAAGTGGAGCCCACTCATATATTGGAGTCTAGGAAGAATGCCACTCGCATCTATTCAAAGTGGTCTTGCTCACTGCTTGGGAATATTTCAAAATGCCTGCACCTTCAGGACACCCTCTGCAGTCCACGGGTCTGTTTGTCTCCTTCTTCAGTGTTTTCCTTTCAGGTTGTCAGGCACCAATGCAGTTGTTGCCCAGGCAGTCTTTATCAAGCAGTGCTGATTCTTAAGTTGTTACCAGGTTATATTCAAAATGGCTGTGCAGCTGGCAGTTCGTAGCTCCATTTGTTTCTTTACTCACAGTTTTCAATTAAGTTCTTCTATTAGTTGTATTCAATCCACGTCTTTATCATTCCATTCAAAGCTCAGGGTTGCAGGATAGTCTTCTGTATTGGTTTCAGTTGGTTTCTCATTGCTTTGTTGCAGAGGGTCTTTGTAGCTTTTCTGCCTATTCTGCCATTTTACCTGACCTCCTCCCAGAGGTTTTCTTTAACCTACACAGCCAGAATCAAAGAAATGAGCCATTGCAGCCTTCTTACCTGAAATAATCCTCATATTTGTGCAATTCTTAGTTTATAGCAAAATATCAACCTCCCACTTTAGACTGCAAATTGAAACCCCAATGTTTGATTATCGAAATGATCACATGTGGTCTCTCTTTCATTGAATTTAAGGTTGCACATTTTACTCCCATTGGTTTTAGATATATACATACATACAAAAGTCATAGTTACCCTTTCCATCCACACATAATGTATATCCCAACAATTTCTTCTAACAGTTTTCTGTGTTCACGATACATACACTTGCATTTTCTTTACACTTCATCTTACTCATAACATCATAGAAGATATCCCTGGCTTTTCTAACTAAGTAAAAAAGGGGGAAAAATGTGTATGACCCTGTGTGTTTCAGAGCAGTACTTTGCAACACAGGGTTTCCAATGGTGCATTTTTTTTTTTTTTTTAGGTAGATTGTCATACCTTTCTTCGAATGCAACGCTGAGTGGACTCAAACCCCTAACCTTTTGATAGGTAGCCAAGCACATTAACCATTTGCACCACTCAGGGACTTCTTATTTCCCCATAAGAAGCTTCTTTGTAGGACTCATTACAAGTGGTAATTTTACTTGTGTGTGTGTGTGTGTGCATGCAATTATAAATTATCTGTTCTTAGGTAGATTTTAAGCTCCATGAAAGCAGAAACACTATGTATTTCTGCTCAACGTTTTATTTTATCATCTAATATAATGCCTAGTCCTTAACAGGCAGTCCATAAATACTTAATGATTACCTGAATAAATTCAAGTTAATACATCTCATATCCATGACAAAATTCATGAGAAATAAAAAGTATCCATACATTTGTGCAATTAATGTAATTCCATGACAAATAATATTTATTTGTTTTTCTCTGTCATGTTTCCAGAAGAAGAAAACTGAATACATTTAGGATTTCACACACAAAAATATAAATATGAATAACAAGAAAAAAAAAAAGAAGAAGAATTGAGGAAAACCCTGTGGAAGAAAAAAATTAGAATTTGAAGGCTTAGATGCATTGGAAAAATTAGTATTATTTATTGAAGTCCAATTTAATGCACCTCAAAAATTGTTAAAATACAAAGATTGCAAACAAACCCAATACAGCAAATTAGTAAATCCATTCCAGCCTCATGGAAGTGGTTCTTTAACAATGAAATAATGCAATATTCATACTATATTTTAAAGGACATATAATCATTTAAGTTATTTGGTAGTTATCAAAACAAAATTTTCAAAGCAGAACTTTAACATTCAGTGTCAATATGTATTCCCTTCCATTTCCAGTTTAATTAGATTTTTAATAGAAAGTGGAAATGGAGAGTTGAAATAATTATATGGGTTATGTAAACAACTAAATCATCCTCAACATTGTAAAACATAACTTAGAAATATAAAGGAATGAAAATATATTAACTTCAATATAACTACTGAATTTTCAATATTATAATGAAATGAATATGTATCATAATGTTATATTCAACTTATACATTAATGTTTTTCTGTGACTGTTTAAACCAAAATCAAAGCTGCTTATTAGATGGCATTACAATATCTGTCCAGATACATCAATTTGAAATGTTATGACCCCATGCTATCAAGTAGTAAGAAACATGTGTTGTTTGTTGCTGTTAAGTGTCATCGAGTCATCTCCAACTCATAGGGACCCTATGTACAGCAGAACAAAACACTGTTCAGTCTTTTGCCAGCCTCATGATCCCTGCCATATGTGAGCCCATCATTGCAGCCACAGTGCCAATCCATCTAATTGAGGGCCATCCCTTTTTTCTCTGACCCTCCACTTTACCAAGCATGATATCCCTCTCCCCAGAATGATCCATTCTGACAACGTGACCAAAGTAGATGAGAAAAAGTACAGCCATTCTCACTTCCAAGGATCATTTCAGCTGCTCTTCTTCTAGGACAGATTTGTTCATTCTTTTAGCCGTCCATGGTACTCTTAGTATTCTTCGCCAACACCACAACTCAAAAGTATGAACTCTTCTTCAATCTTCCTTATTCAATGTCCAGCTCTCACATACACATGTGGCAATTGAAAATACCATGGCTTTGGTTAGTTGTACCTTTGTCTTCAAGGAGACATCTTTGCTCTTCAGCACTTGAAAGAGATCTTTTTATTTATTTATTTATTTGAAAGAGGTCTTTTGCAGTAGATTTGCCCAATACAATATATCTTTTGATGATTTGACTGCTGCTTCCATTGGCCTCAATTGTAGAACCAAGTAATATGAAGTCTTTGACAACTTCACTCTTTTCTCCATTCATCATGATGCTGTTTATTGGTGTAGTTGTGAGGATTTTTGTTTTCCTTATATTGAGTTGTAATCCACACTGCAGACAGTAGTCCTTAATCTTCTTCTGTAAGTGCTTCAATTCATTGTCACTTTCAGCAAGTAAAGTTGTGATGTCTGAGTAGCTCATGTTGTTAATGAGCCTTCCTCCTATCCTGATGCCACATTCTTCTTCTTATAGTCCAGTTACTCGGCTTATTTGCTCAGCATACCGATTGAATAAATATGGTGAAAGGATACAACCCTGACACACTCCCTTCTTGATTTTAAACCATGCAATATTCCTTTGTTTTATTTGAACGACAGCTTCATGGTTTATGGACAGGTTCCTCATGAGCACAGATAAGTGCTCTGGAATTCCTATTCTTCTCAATGTGATCCATAATTTGTTATGATCCATACAATTGAATGCTTTTGCATATTCAATAAAACACAAGTAAACATCTTTCTGGTATACTTTGCCTGGAACCAAGAGCCATCTGATATCAGCTGCAGTATCCCTCATTCCACATTCTCTTCTGAATCCAACTTGCATTTCTGGAAGTTCTCTCTCAATATACTGCTGCAAACATTTTGGAATTATCTTCAGTAAGATTTTACTTGTATGTGATACTAATTATATTGTTTGATAATTTCCACATTCTGTGGAATTACCTTTCTATGGAATGGGTAAAAATATGGATCTCTTCCAGACAGTTGGCCAGGTAGCTGTCTTCCAGATCTCTAGGCATAGCTAAGTGAGTGCCTTCAGTGCGGCAATCATTTGTTGAAACAACTCAATGGGTATTCTGTCAATACCTGCAGGCTTTTTTTTGTTTGTTTGTTTGCTGGTTCCTTCATTGTAGCTTTGATTTCATCTTTCAATATCATTGGTTCTTAATCATATGCCACCTTCTGAAATGGATGAGCATCCACCAATTCTTTTTAGTATTGTTGTTGTTGTTGTTATATGCCGTTGAGTCGGCCCAACTCATAGCGACTCCTCCTTGAGTTTCCGAGGCAGTATCACTACAGAAGTAGGATTGCCCAACCTTCCTTCCGAGGAGTGGCTGGTGGGTTTGAACCGCCAGCCTTCTGGTTAGCAGTCAAGTGCTTTAGCCACTATGACTGTGTATTCCCTCCATCTTCTTTTCATGTTTTCTGCATCATTCAATATATTGCCCATGGAAGCTCTCAATATTGCAACTAGAGGCTTAAATTATTTCCTCAGTTCTTTCAGCTTGAGAAGTGCTAAGCATGTTTTTCTCTTTTGGTTTTCTAACTCCAGCTCTTTGCACATTTCATTATAATAATTGACTTTGTCTTCTAAAGATGCTCTTTGAAATCTTCTGTGTAGCTCTTTTATCTTGTCATTTCTCCCATTTGCTTTAGCTGCGCTCCATTCAAGAGTAAGATTCAGAGTCTCTTCTGATATCCATTTTAGTATTTTCTTCCTTTCCTCTCTTTCTAAATATCTTTTGCTTTCTTCATAGCTAATGTTCTTGATGCCATCCCACAATTCCTCTGGCTTTCAGTCATTAATGTTCAATGCATCAAATCTATTCTTTAAATGGTCTCTAAATTCAAGAGGGATATAATCAAGGTCATATTTTGACTCTCATTGACTTGTTTTAATTGTCTTCAGCTTCAACTTGAACTTGTATATAAGCAGTTGACAGTCTGTTCCACAATCAGCTCCTGGCCCTGTTTTGACTGAAGATACTGATCTTCTCCATCACCTCTTGCCACAGATGTAGTCAATCTGAATCCTGTATACTCCATCAGGCAAAGTCTACATGTATAACTGTTGTTTGTGTTGTTGAAAAAAAGGTATTTGCAATGAATAAGTCATTGGTCTTGCAAAATTCTATCATGAGATCTCCAGTGTTATTTCTATCACCCAAGGCCCTATTTTCCAATAACCAGTAATTCTTCTTTGTTTCTAACTTTTGCATTCCAGTAACCAGGAATAATTAACATATCTTTATTACATGTTCATTCAATTTCAGACTGCAGAAGCTGATAAAAATCTTCAATTGCCTCATCTTTGGCTTGTGTGGTTATTGCATAAATTTGAATAATAGTCATATTAACTGGTCTTCCTTGTAGGCATGTGGATATTATCATATTATTGACAGCACTGTACTTCAGGATAGATCTTGATACTTTCTTTGTGATGATGAATGCCATGTCATTCCTCTTCAATATGCCATTCCATGCATAGTAGAGCATATGATTGCCTGATTCAAAATGGCCAAAATGGCCTGTCCATTTCAGCTTACTAATGTCTAAGATATCAATCTTTATGCATTCCATTTCATTTTTGACAACTTCCAATTTTCCTAGATTCATGCTTTGTGCATTCCATGTTCTTATTATTAATGGATGTTTGCACCTGTTTCTTCTCATCTTGAGACATGCCACATCAACAAATGGAAATCCCAAAATCTTCACTCTATCTACAACATTAAAATGAGCTTTACTCTGAAGAGACAGCTTTTCTTCATTTGTATTTTGAGTGCCTTCCAACCTGAGGGGCTCATCTTCTGGTGCTGTATCATACAATGTTTCAATGTTTCAGGGCTATTCATAGAATTTTCCAGTTATATATCAGACAGTGTTTCATTGTTATTCATAAGGTTTTCACTAGCCAATTGTTTGAGAATTGGAGGGCCTTTTCCTTTTTCTGAGTCAGTCTTAGTCTGGAAGCCCCGCTGAAACCTGTCCACCATGAGTAACACTGCTGGCATTTGAAACACCAGTGTCATAGCCTCCAGCCTCACAGCAAAACTCCAGCCACCACAGTACCAAAAACTGACAGACAATTTTGTCTCCTTTAGTTGTTGCAAAATGTGTCACTCACCTCCAGGTTTCCCACATCTGGCTGGCTTACGTGGCCTGACCCTGGGACCCTCTAAAAAATGTATACCACATAATAATTGTTATCATTTAATAAACATCTTTGATATGTGTATATTCTGTTATGATTTTAACACTTAGAGCCCCTGGAAAATAGATGAGTTTAAATCCAGTGTACAAGTGATAAAATGAGACTTGAAAAGATTGAGAAAACATTCACTTGAATACAACTGTAAGTGGTATTATAAGGATTTTAATCTAGATATATGTATATATTTAATTTCAAAATTTATTCCACTGTCATTACATACCATGCTATCCCAAAAGACAGCATGAGTGAGAACAGGTTGTAATGATATTGTTTTGGAAAACATATCCATTATAAATTGATTATTAGCTAAAGCTACTCAATTATAAAAACAAATTAACTTTGTAAATTATTTTGTTTTGAAAATATACATAGTACAACATATGCCAATTCACCAATTTCTACAAGTACATTTTAGTGAAATTGACTTCTAATAATGATTAAGCAATTAATTTTAATTAATTCTAAAGTACAGAGGTTCTTCAAATTTGTTCTTTATAACTACTGTATACAATACACAGGGACCCAGGTGGGGGGGATACGAGAGGTCTCCAACAGCA
>NW_006921863.1:761061-779254 GCF_000298275.1 Orycteropus afer afer
GGCTGGTGCGGGATCGGGCAGTGTTTCGTTCTGCTGTGCATGGGGTCGCTATGAGTCGGAAATGACTCGACGGCACTTAACAACAACAACAACAATACATAAGACTACTAGGATTACTATTTAGCAATGAGGAGATGGGATGCACAATGTTTAGGTGATTTAGCCCAAGGTCACATCTGTTGAATTAGGGAATTTAGGGAAAAAGCTTTGTTTAGATTTGGCAATTCATAAATACATATTTTTTTTTTTTACTTTTTCACCACTATGCTCCCTGTGTCTAATAGTGTTATAGAGGTTTAATAACTAGACATTCATCAATTAGGGTTTTTTTCACTATCCAAAATAATACTATATGGGAGCTCTAGTGGCATAGTGCCTAAGGCACTTGACTGCTAACCAGAAGGCTGGCAGTTCAAATCCACCAGCCACTCCTCAGAAGGAAGACTGAGCAATCTCCTTCCATAGAGATACTACCTCTGCATGTAAGCAGCATTTTATGGGAACAAGTTGTGTTGCTTTTGCTACTATCAATGTGGCTCCCACTCATGGTGATCTTACATGTAACAGAACAAAATATTGCCTGGTACTGCACCAGCCTTACAATTGTTGGTGTGTTTTGAGGCTAGTGTTGCAGTTATTGTGTCAATCTATTTGTAGCAGAGTTTCCCTCATTTTCACTGACCTATTTTACTAAACATCATGTCCTTTTCTAGCAATTGGTCTTTCCAGATGTTGTGAGTAAAGTAAGCAAGATGACTTCTCACCATTCTTATTTCTAAAGAATTTTCTGACTGTGCTTCTTCCAAGAATGCTTTATTCAATATTCTGGCAGTTCCCAAGATATTCAATATTCTTTGCCAGCATCACAATTCAAACATGTCAATTTTTATTTGATCTTTCAATTTTATTTTCCAGCTTTCTGATGCGTATGAGGTGATTGAAAAGACCACAGTTGGGTCAGTTGCATCTAAGTCATAAAAGTGGCATCTATGCTTGTTAAGGAAAATGTTAGAGATGTAAATATTCAAACCACATTAAAAAAAAAAAAAAAAACTACTGAATCACAAACTATGAGCTTTCAGCATAGCAATCTGTGTTTACCAATCTCTCAGGTGAATCTAATACATTCCAAAATCTAAGAACCACTGGTCTAGAGAATGATGAGCAAATTGAAGAAAAATCTCTGGATGTTTTTAACCATAACTCAGAAATACTTACTGAAGTAAATCAAATGGATGAAAAATAAAATTAAGGGAACTGAAGGGGAGTGCAGAGTTGTAGTGCACCACACCTGGGAGTTTAAGATTCAATTCTCTGCCTATTGAATTCCTAGAGATAGATATAATTTGCACAAAGTATAGTAAATCTCTATGAAAGTTTAAAACAGAAATAAAATGAAAATTTTAATGAGATTTTTCACTTTTACTGTCATAACATTTAAAATGTATAAAATGTTAAAGTCTGTAAGGAGCAATCTGTTAAAATAAGGGGCATTATTATATTGCTTATCCACTCATTCCCTGTCTTTAATTAGTACTTTTGGACTTATCCATGTACATCAGTGCTTTATTTGACACAGTAAAGATCTTAATCACAATCTCATTAAAGTGATAGCAGCCAGTAGAAACCCTCAACCTATAGGAATATAGTTTACAGGCATATAAATGGTTATTCCCTAATACAGATTTATATTCATATTTATATATGATCTCCTCTTCATAAGAGTGTCTTCACTCTCTTTGCCATTGTAGATCATTCTATCTCCCTGTGATCATTCTACAATATTGCATTCAATGGGTAATGAACATATTTTAATTTTATCACATCTCTAAAGAAAAGACACGATTATTCCTGTTACTATATGCTTGGTCGTGCATAAAATACAAACTTGTGAAAATTATGATGAACTTGTTTATCAAAATAATAAGACCCACACATTACAAGTTGTGTTCTGAACATTTTTTAAAAAATCCAGAATGACATTGGCAGCTGACTAGAAGAAGTAAAAAATGAAGTGCTCCAAATGCAGATTTTTGTTTACTTTTCTTATTATGAAGATTAAACTGAGTTAATTTGCTGAATATGAAAAAGAAAACCAGTGACAGGAAAACACATTTAGGAGAAGTTCCAACAATTGATAATTTGTTTGTAGGCTGTTTATTTTAATAAGAATAAATGTACTTCAAAAGAGATTTAAATATTTATTTGGAAATAGTAGTATACATGCATAGTCCACATGCTTTGCAAAAGTGGGTAGTTAACAAATATGTTTTGAAAGGATGGATTAAAAAATTAACAATTACAAAATTAATATGAACTAAGTAATAGATTTCTCAATCAGTCTATGCTATGGTGGATATTACTCCCCTATAACATACAAGTCACTTATTTTATTTAGCAGAACTTAATTTTATTTTTAATAATGCTATGCAGTTACGAAGGAGCTCTGGTGGTATAGTGTCTAAGGCATTCAACTGCTAACCAGTTACTTGGTGGTTCAAACCCACAGGCCACTCCAGGGAAGGAAGACTGGGCAATATACTTCCATAAAGATTTACCATCTAGGAAACCCAAACAGAGTTTGGGTATAAGTCAGAATCGACTTGATGGCAGTGAGTTTGTTTGTTTGTTTGATGCAGGCACATGTTATAAAGCAGGCAAATAATGTTCACTATGAAAAACAAGAATCTCATGCACACTATTCTTAATCCTTTCCAGTCAAGTGCCCTTATTTTCCACTGGCCATTATGTTTTACAAATTTCACTAACTTTTTTGGGTATTTTATTTCATATCTTTATGGGAAATAACTTACTTATATTACTATTTTCTTCATTTTATATGTTAGGAGACATTTCACTTAGGAAAGATAAACATTTATTTCTCTTTGGTCACTTCCTTCCCTTCTCATGCAGAATTTATACACAATTTTATTATACTCAATTTATTACGCAAAAATCGCCATTATGCAAAGATGAAGTATGGTAATATCAGATCACAAAATGGAGTATGTAGTCACATTACTACATAACTGCCAAATTACATCATTGCATACTACTAAATTCCTTATTACATAAGTCAGATTATATCATTAAATAACTGCCAAATCACTCCATTACATAATTGCCAAATTATATCACTACGTATGTACCAAACCACTGAGAATCATTATGGCTTAGTCAAGTTGACACAACCAGCCATCACAGACAGCGTTATTCTTATGTCACTCATTACTTCCAGAAGTACATCATTAATGCAGACTATAGTCAGATAGTAGAGTTTTTACCATAGCTGTGAATAAGAAAAGTCAGATAACAAGAGAGTTGGTAAGTGAGGAGTAGGTGTAGTTTTGTCAAGATTTTTATTAGACCAATAACAGATGTATATATCAAGAAGAGTGTTTAAATTACCTGCATAAGAGAGCCTGTAGCAGTCTAATATCACTTTTCCTACATAATTTTTATTTTTCCTTAGATTAAGAATCACCCGGTGTTAATTTGTCTTTATCATTAATTCAATCTGGACCTCTTTCCTAGTTGTATTCATACATATTAAGTACTCTATTTCTTTATCTATCCTCTTGAAGAAATATTTTTTACTATATTTTGATTTGTCCCAATTCAATCTTTTTCACAACTGTCATTTGATGATATCTCTTGACCAGCATCAAGGAGATTGCCAACACTGCTCTCAGGTTATAGTTGTTGTTATGTGCCCTTGAGTCAGACCCAATTCATAGTGACCCCTCCTTGGTTTCCAAGGCAGTATCACTATGACAGTAGATTGTCCCATCTTCCTTCCAAGGAATGGCTGGTGTGTTTGAACCTCCAGCCTTCTGGTTAGCAGTCAAGTGCCTTAGGCACTACGCTACCAGAGCTCCTGCTCTCAGGTTAGATCTCTTATTTCCCAAATGTCAGAGTATCCTCTTTGTAGATTATTCCCATGATTTCAGTGAAGCATATCTTTTTATAATTTTCTACAAACGGGTACAAAGGAAGTAAATATTTTGAGACCAATTATGTATAGAAAATATCTTTATTCTATGCTTACATTTATTTATACTTTAGCTGTATTTTAAGTGAGAAGTAATTTTCCCTCAAATTTGTGAAGAGATTTTTCTGTTATCTTACAACTGGAATTATTGCTGTTAAAAAGTCTGATAGTATTCTTTCTTTCTTTCTTCTTTCTTCCTTCTTCCTCCTTCCCTCCCTCCCTCTCTTTCTGAGTCTTTATCACATTCATTACATTGCAATATTTTTGTTTACTTAATGTTCTTTATATTATAAAGCTTCTTGTTCTGTTCTATGAATGGAATGACTTCTTTTTATCTTTTTAGGATAAAATTATAGACTTTTTAAAAGTTTGACACTTTCTGAATAGTCTTTGTTTCTTAAGCTTTGCTTTATCTGTATACTATCTTAATTTCTGCTTCTCATGTGACAAGTACTCTTCTCACATAGAAGTCTTTGAGTGCCTCCTCATATTTAAGAAATGTTTAATAGTTGGGCACTATAAGGCTAATTAAAAGCTCTATGTTTTTAGGTGGGACTTACTAATAAACACTTCACTATATATTGTCCAAGAAGCTTTGGTGGCATAGTAGATAAGACATTTGGCTGTTAACCAGAAGGTCAGTGGTTCAAACCCACCAGCCAGTCCACAGAAGGATGATGAGGCAATTTACTTTCTTAAAGATTTAAACCTTCTGAAACCCAGTGGGGGTCTCTATGAGTTGGAATTGACTAGGAGGCAGTGAATTTGGTTTTGGTTTATAGAGTGTCCCAACTTCTATTTAGTTTGGAACACATTGTTTTCAATCTTTATATAGTTTGTTTTAGGCTTATTACTTTTTACATATGAACAATCTTCTATTATCCTGCTTAAAAACCAAAAAAAAAAACAAACTCACTGCCATCAAGTAGATTTCAACTCATAGTGTCCCCTCCTTGGGTTTCTGAGGCAGTATCACTACAGAAGTAGATTGCCAATCTTCCTTATAAGGAAGTGGCTGAGGGGTTTGAACCACCAGCCTTCTGGTTAGCAATTAAATGTCTTAGCCACTACATTACCAGAGCTCCCTATATCCTACTTGGGTATATATAATTCTAACTGCTGAAGGGAGAAGAAGTTGAGGGAGTCTTCATATTCAACATATAAGCTTTCACCACGTTTTAGCATGGTATATTCACTATTAAATATTGTGATGTTCCTTGAAGTGTATGTGTGAGCTAGGAATAATGTGTTTTATTTTAAATGTGCATTTTGTAGTTGTTTATTATAATACATAGTAGACAGAATAATATCTCCCAAAGGTGTTCATGTCTTACGCTGGAATCTATGTCTCAGTTAAAATACAAGACAAAGTAGTATTAAGGTTTGCAGACGGAATTAGAGTTACTAATCAGCTGTCCTTAATATATGAAAATTGTGCTGGATTGCTTGTGTGGACCCAGTGTAATCACATATGTCCTTAAAAAGATTAGAGTAAGATGTGACTATGTATAGCCAGAGACTGAAGTGTGAGAAAGTATTACCCCATGGTTACTGGCTTTGAAGATATAGAAAACTGACCACAAGCCAAGGAATACAGCTGACCTTAAGAAACTGGAAAAGGCAAGAAAAAAGAGTATACAGAGCCTCTAGAAGGAATGCAGCTGTGCTTAAATCTCAGTTTTAGCCAAAGGATACTCATTTCTGTCTTCGAACCTCCAGAACTAAAGAATAATAAATTTGACTTATTTTAAGCCACTGTTTGTTAAAAAGAAGAAGAACAAGAAAGAAAGTACAGAAAAGATGTTTACAGGTGCTTTATTGACTATCCAAAGGCAATCTGAATGTGTTGATCATAACAAATTATGGATAAAACTGTGAAGAATGAAAATTCCAGAACACTTAATTATGCTCATGAGGAACCTGTACATAGGCGAAGAGGCTGTTGTTTGAACAGAATAAGAAGATACTGTATGATTTAAGATCAGGAAGGGCATGTGTCAGAATTGTATCTTTTCACCATACATACTCAATCTGTATGTTGAGCAACTAATCAGAGAAGCTGGACTATATGAAGAAGAACACAGCATCTGGATTGGAGGAAGACTCATTGACAAACTGCGATATGCAGGTGACAACCTTGTTTGCTGCAAGTAAAGATGACTTGAAGCACTGGTGAAGATTAAAGACTACAGTCTACAGTATGGATTTCACCTCAACATACAGAAAATAAAATCCTTACCACTGGACAAATAGGCAACTTCAAAATAAATTGAGAAATGATTGAAGTTGCCAAAGATTTCATTTTACTTAGATCAACAACTAACACCCATGAAACTATCACTCAGGAAATCAAATGTAGTATTGCACTGAACAAATCTGCTACAAGAGACATATTTAAAGTGTTAAGGAGCAAAGATGTCACTTTGAAGATTGAGATGTGCCTAACCCAAGCATGGTATTTTCAATCAACTCATATGCATGTGGATGCTGGACAATGAATAAGGAGAACCAAAGAAAAATTGATGCCTTTGAAATGTGATGTTTGCAAAGAATACTGAAAAAACCATGGACTGTGAGAAGATCAGATAAATCTGTCTTGAAATAAGGAAGGCCAGAATGCTCTTTAGAAGCAAGAATGGCCAGATTTCATCTCACCTGCTTTGGTCATGTTGTCAGAAGGGACAAGTCTATGAAGAAGGATATCACACTTGGTCAAGTAAAGGGTCAATGAAAAAGGGGAAAACCTTCAACAAGATTTCTTCACTGTTGCTTCCTTTCATGTTAATTGTGGATTCAAGTAAAATGAAATATTTGACAACTTCTGTATTTTCCCTTTTTATCATAGTCTTGTTTATTGGTTCATATGTCAGGATTTTTTTATTTCTTTCAATTGAGGTGTAATCCATACTAAAGGCTTTGCTATTCATCTGTAAGAGCTTCAAGACTTCTTCACTTTCAGCAAGAAAAGTTGTATAATTTGCATTTTGCAAGTTGTTAATGAATGTTCCTTCAATCCTGGTAACACATTTTTCTTCAGGATGAGCTTCTCAGATTTTTTTATTCAGCTTATAGATTGAATAAATATGATGAAAGGATACAATCCTGATGCATGCTCTTCCTGATTTTAAACAATGCAGTATTCACTTGTTCTGTTTGAGCAACTACTTCATGGTCTATGTACAGGTTCCCCCTGAGCACAATTAAGTGTTCTGGATTTCCCATTCTTCCAAATTTTACCCATAATTTGTTATTATCCACTCAGTCACATGCCTTTGCATAATCAATAAAACACAGGTGAACATATTTCTCTTAGTCTCTGCTTTCAGTAAAGATACATCAGACATCAGCAATGATATCTCCTATTCCTCATCCTCTGGGAAAAGCCTCCAGCTTGACAATTGATCCAAGAACCTGGGTATTGCCAGCTTCTATAAGTTTATGTTCCCTAGACCAGGAAAGGGAGGAACCAGGAGCAGCCTCGGGGACCTCAGGAGCTGCAGGATATCAAGGTAAAAAGTGGCAGGAGGCAAGACTAAGCCCCAAGTGCCCTAGAGCCAGGAAAGGGAGGGACTAAGAGTGCCCTCAGGGACCTCAGGAGTGGCAAGATATCCAGTTTAAAGGGACAGGAGGCAAGGCTAGGCACAAAGCCCCCTAGAGCCAGGAAAGGGAGGGACCAGGAGCAGGCCAGAGACCACAGAGTGGATGGTTTCAGGTAGGAATTAGGTAACAGGAGGGTGCAGAGGTTTCCAATAGCTAAGGGAGACAAACTTGTCTGTCAGTTTTGTCATCCTGTGAGGCTTGTTCGCTGTTGTGAGGCTTGAGGCTGTGCCACTGGTGTTTCAGACGCCAGCAGAGTTGCACATGGTGCACAGGTGTCAACGCAGCTTACAGACTAAGACAGACTAGAAAGAAGGAGGATGCCATCCACTTCTCAAAAATTGGCCAGGAAAACCTTATGCTTAGTAGAGAAACACTGTCTGATACATTATTGGGCAACTTTATGAAAAGTTTGGAAACATCGTCTGACACAGTGCAGGAAGACTAGTCCCTTGGGTTGGAAGGTAACGGAAAAGAGCTGCCTCATTAGACTAGAACCAACCTTCGTGATATGGATCAAGTAAGTAAGTCAGGACCTCCATGGGCTGAAGTAGCATGACTCAAATTGAGGAGAAACAGCTACAAATATCCATTAATAATCAGAACATAGAATGTACAAAGTATGAATCTAGGAAAATTGGAAGTTGCCAAAAATGAAATGGAATGCATAAAGATTGATATCTGAGGCATTAGTAAGCTGAAATGGACTGGTTTGAGCCATTTTGAATCAGAAAACCATATGATCTACTATGCCGGGAATGACAAATTGAAGAGGAATGGTATGGCATTCATCATCACAAAAGATGTTTCAAGATCTATCCTGAAGTACAATGCTGTCAGTTGTAGGAAAATATCCATACCCTACACGGAAGACTAGTTAATACAACTATTATTCAAATTTATGCATCAACCACCAAAGCAAAAGATGAGACAATTTAAGATTTTTATCAACTTCTGCAGTCTGAAATTGACCGAACATGCAATTAAGATGTATTGCTTATCACTGGTAATTGGAATGCAAAAGTTGAAACAAAGAAGAATCACCAGTAGTTGGAAAATTTGGCCTTGGTGACAGAAATAAGGCTGGAGATACATGGTAGAGTTTTGCAAGACTAACAACTTTTTCATTGCAAATACTTTTTTCAACAACACAAATTGTGGCTATACACGTGGACTTCACCATATGGAATACACAGGAATAAGACTGACTACATCTATGGCAAAAGGCGATGGAAAAGCTCAATATCTTTAGCCAAAACCAGGCCAGGAGCTGACAGTAGAACAGACCATCAACTGCTCATGAGCAAGTTCAAATTGAAGTTGAAGACAATTAAAACAAGTTCATGAGAGCCAAAATATGATCTTGAATATGTACCTCCTGAATTTAGAGACCATTTAAAGAATAGATTAGATGCATTGAACACCAATGACCGAAAACCAGAAGAATTGTAGGATGACATCAAAAACATCATCCATGAAGAAAGTAAGAGGTCATTAAAAATATGAGAATGAAAGAGAAGACCAAAATATATGTCAGAAGAGACTCTGAAACTTGCCCTTAGCAAAGAATAGCTAAAGCAAATGGAAGAAATGACAAGATAAAAGAGCTGAACAGAATTCAAAGAGCAGTTTGAGCAGACAAAGCCAATTACCTATAATGAAATGTGCAAAGACCTGGAGTTAGAAAACCAATAGGGAAGAAGATGCTAAGTATTTCTCAAGGTGAAAGAACTGAGGAAAAATTTAAGCCTCAAGTTGCAATATTTAAAGATTTTGTGGGCAAAATATTGAATGATGCAAGAAGCATCAAAAGAAGATGGAAGGAATACAGGGTCACTGTACCAAAAAGAACTGTTCAATGTTCATCCATTTCAGGAGGTGGCATATGTTCAAGAACCAATGGTATTGAGGGAAGAGGTGGAAGCTGCACTGAGGGAATTGGTGAAGAACAAGGCTCCAGGAATTGATGGAATAACCACTGAGATGTTTCAACATATGGATGTCCTTCTGGAGACATCACTTGGTTATGCCAAGAGATTTGGAAGAGAGCTACCTGGCCAACTGACTGGAAGAGAGCCATCCATATTTGTACCCATTCCAAAGAAAGGTGATCCCACAGAATGTGGAAATAATCAAACAATATCATTAATATCTCATGCAATTAAATTCTTACTGAAGATAATTCAAAAATACCTGCAGCAGTATGTTGACAGAACTTCCAGAGGTACAAGCTGGATTCAGAAGAGGACATGGAACAAGGGAAATCATTACTGATGTCAAATGGATGTTGGCTGAAACTAAAGAATACCAGAAAGATGTTTACTTGTGTTTTATTGACTATGCAAAAGCATTTGATTGTGTGGATCATAACAAATTGTGGATAACATTGAAAACAATGGGAATTCCAGAACACTTAATTGTACTCATGAGGAACCTGTACATAGACCAGGAAGCTATCATTCAAACAGAAAAAGGGAACACTGTATGGTTAAAATCAGGCAGGGAGTGTTCAGGGTTGTATCCTTTCACCATACTTATTCAATCTGTATGCTGAGCAAATAATCCGAGAAGCTGGACTATATGAAGAAGAACGTGGCATCAGTGTTGGAGGAAGAACCATTAACAGCATATCGCTGACAACACAACTTTGCTTGTTCAAAGTGAGGATGACTTGAAGTACTTACTAATGAAGATTGAAGACTACAATCTGCAATATGGATTACACCTTAATATAAAGAAAACAAAAATCCTCACAACTGGATCTGTAAGCAACATCACGATAAATGGAGAAAAGATTGAGGTTGTCAAAGATTTTGCATCGCTTGGTTCTACAATTGATGCCAATGGAAGCAGCAGTCAGGACATCAGATGATATATAGCACTGGGCAAATCAGGTTCAAAGAACCTCTTTCAAGTGCTGAAGAGCAAAGATGTCTCCTTGAGGGATAAGGTGAGCCTGACACAAGCCCTGGTATTTTCAATTGTCTCATATGCATGGGAGAGCTGGACAATGAATAAGGAAGACCAAAGAAGAGTTGATGCTTTTGAGCTGTGATGTTGGCAAAGAATGCTGAAAGTACCGTGAACTGATAAAAGAGCTAAATGGTCTGTCCTGGAGGAAGTGCAGCCAGAATGCTCCTTGGAGGCAAGAATGGCCAGACTTTGTCTCACATACTTTGGTCATGTTGTCAGAAGGGACCATTCCCAGGAGAAAGATGTCATGCTTAGTAAGGTGGAGGGTTCATGAAAGAGGGGAAGGCCCTCAATGAGACGGATTAACACAATGGTGGTGGCAATGGGCTCAAGTATAGCAAGAATCGTGGAGCTGACTCAGGACCGGGCAGTGTTTCATTCTGCTGTGCATAGAGTCACTATGAGTTGGAGACAACTCCATGGCACTTAACGGCAACAACACCACTTCTGTATCTGGATTAACTTTCTGGCAGCTCTCTAGTATACTCTTCTACTTTTTAAAAAATATTTTCAGAAAAATTTCACTTTTTTGTATTAATGATATTTCTCGATAATTTTCACATTCTGTTGGATCACCTTTCACTGGAATGGGTACAAATATAAATTTCTTCCAGTTGTTTGGCCAGGTAGCTGTTTTCCAAATTCCTTGGCATAAATGAGAGAGCATTTCCAGCATTGCATCAGTTTGTTGATTACCCCTTAATTCTTGGAGGCTGGCTATTCATCAGTGTCTTCTGTGTGGCGTGGACTTCTTCAATGCCATCAATTCTTGATCATATGCTACCTTCTGAAATTGTTGGTTGTTGACCAATTTTTCTTGATACAGTTACTCTGTGGATTCTTTCCATCTTCTTTTGATGCTTCCTGCATTGTTCAATATTTTGCTCATAGAAACTTTCAATATTGCAACTCAAGGCTTGAATTTTTACTTTAGTTCTTTCAGCTTGAGAAAGGCTGAGCTTGTTCTTCTCTTTTGATATGCTGACTCCTGAGATGGCACATTTCATTGTTGTAACTTACTTTGTGTTCTCAGGTTACCATTTGGAATCTGATCATCTCTTTTATTTTATTTTATTTATTTATTTTTTCTTATTCTTTTTTTTTATTTTAATTTTCATTGTGATTTGGGTGAAAGTTTATACAGCAAATTCATTTTCCATACAGCAGTTCACATTCATTTTGTTTCATGGCATTGACTTCAATTGCCCACAATGCAACAGCTCTCTTCCCCTTCCTCCCCATTGTTACCTCTTCCCTGTGTGCTTCATTCCCACACACTTCTGCTCCCTGAGCTGTCTCCCTATGCATACACAATCCTTCTATTCTCCCATGATAGATCTAGCCAAGGAATGTATCTACCTAATGTAAATGTTCAGCTCATATGTCTCTCTTTTGTTTGGCAGGAAGCCACAGGAATGAGTTCAATTCCCGACCTGAAGGACAGCTAGGGGCCACAGTCTCAGTGGTTTCATCAGGATCTATCAGACCAGCAAACCTGGTCCTATTTATTTATTTATTTTAATGATTTTGAGTTTTATTCCACATTGTTCTCCCATTCTATCTAGGATCTACTACATAGATCACCCTCTCAGTGGTTGACGGTGGTAGCTGGACACCATCTAGTTCTTCTGGTCTCATAGTCATATAGGCTGAGAGTCACATGGTGTACCAGTCTCTTGAACTAAATGTTTCCATGCACTTTGTTTTTTTTTCATTCTTCTTTGTTCTGGATGAGAAGAGACCCATCAATGGCCACTTGCAAGTTTTTAAAATCCCATTAGCAACATGCCAAACTAGGATGTGGAACAATGTTTTTGTGAACTGTGTTATGCCAGTTGACTTTGATGTCCCCTGAAACTATGGTCCCAAGCCCACAGGTCCAACTAATTGCTTCCTCTAGGTAGCTGTCTGTGGCCAAGAAGTGACTACAACCTTGTCCCTTGGCAGCTCTATTATACACCTGGACATTCTTACAGAACATACAAATACACTTGTAGAAATGTTGTCTTCCAGCCCTATACATGTTCATAAGCATACCCCCCCAACAAAGACACACCTAAGAGTTCAGCCTATCCATCCATCTATCCACCCGTATTTCAATGTTTGCCTTCACATACAATGCAGTACTATATGAGCAAAAGGGATCATTTCATGCCTTCTCTGGTAGTTACGGTTGTGTGTTAACTTGGCTGGGCCTGGTTTAGTGTCTAGGCAGTTGGAGGTAGTTATTATCCATGATGAGACTGGCAATCATCTCCATGGTGGAATCTATCACAAGCAGTTGAGTAGCTGCTTTAGGGATGTGGTCTGCTTCCTGTATATAAGCAGCAGATTTGGGAATGGTCTCTAGCTTGTGGCACACTTGAAACCTGCGTGTAGCTGAGTCACTGTTCAGTAGCCTGCCATGCTCTGCCGATCTTTGGACTTTCAATGGATTTGAATTAATGGCCTGCCGTGTAGTTTTAGTAACATCAGGACTGTGTCTTTTTACTTGTGAACCTTGGGCTTATCAGTCTCAGCAGCTAGCAGCTGTTTGAATGAAGAAAAGCCTATAGCTCCAGTGGGCTGGGAGCAGGAGGTAGAGCTGAAGCCCAAGGCTGAAGGTCTTTCACCCAGCCCGTAGAGCCTGGCACTTTAAACTCAGACTTAAAGCCTCCAAATTGTAAGAATAAGCTAATGTTTGTTCGAGCCATCCCATTTGTGGTATATTTTCTGTTAGAGCAGCACAGAGGTAACCAAAACACCTTCTTCTTCCTCAGTGTCATCGTGTTGATCACTCACATTTGGTACATTGCCCATCTTTCACTCAAATCAATGTTCATCTCTACCTATCTAACAGTTTCCTTCCCCTACACCCCCACCCCTGATAACCAACAAAAAAAAATTCCTTCCATATGCAAATGTTTCCTTGGCTTTTTATAATAACAGACTAACACAATATTTATCCTTTTGTGATTGATTGACTTATTTCACCCAGGATAATGCCCTTTAAGTTCACCCATGTTATGTGGTATTTTGCCAATTTTATGCTATTCCTTAGTGTTGCATAGTATTCTATTGTATGTATGTACCATAATTTGGTTATCCACTCTTCTGTTGATGGGCACCTAGGTTGTTTCCATCTTTTTGCTATTGTGAATAGTGTTGCGATGAACATGGGTGTGCATATATCTGTTTTTGTCCTGGCTCTCACTTCTTTAGGATATATACCTAGTAATAGAATGGCTGAGTTAAATGGTATTTCTAATTCCAATTTTTTAAGGAATCGCCATAATGCTTTCTACAGTAGTTGGATCATTTGACAGTCCCACCCGTAATATATGAGAGTCCCAATCTCTCCACACCCTTGCCAGCATTTGTTATTTTCTGTCTTGTTGAACTGTGCTACTAGTGCTGAGGCAAGATGGTATCTCATTGTTATTCTGATTTGCATCTCTCTAATGGCTAATTATTATGAGCATTTCTTCACATGTTTCTTGGCCACCTGAATATCCTCTTTGATGAAGTGTCTATTCATGTCTTCTGCCCATTTTTTAATTGGATTACTTATCTTTTTGTTACTGAGGTGTTGGAATTTTCTATAAATTCTAGAAATATGTCCCTTGTCAGATATGTCATTGCTGAATAATTTTCCCAATCTGTTGGTTCTTTTGACTCTTTTGGAGAAATCTTTGGAAGCACATAAAAATTTAGTTTTTAGAAGGTCCCATTCATCCAGTTTCTCTTCTGCTGTGTGTGCATTTTGGCTTATGTTTGATAGTCTATTTATGCCTTATATTAGGGCCCCTAAATTTGCCCTGAGTTTTTCCTTGAGGCACTTTAGGCTTCACATTTAAGTCTTTGATCCATCTGGAGTTCGTTTTTGTATGGTGTGAGATATAGATCTTGTTTCATTTTTCTGCAAATGGATATCCAGTTTTGCCAGCACCATTTATTAAACAAACATTCTCTTCCCCTTTGAATGGGTATCAGCCCTTTGTCAAAGTATCAGCTGACCATTGGTAGATGGATCTATTTCTGGGTTCTCAATTCTATGCTATTGGTCTACATGTCTGTCATTGTACCAATACTGGGCAGTTTTGACTACTGTAGCTGTATAGTAGGTTTTAAGATGTGAGACCTCCTACTTTGTTCTTCTTCTTCAATAGTGGTTTACTTCTCTAAGGTCTCTTTCCTTTCCATAGATAGTTAATAATTGGTTTTTTTTTTTTGTTGTTTTTTTTTTTTCCATATTCTCAAAGAACGTTGATAGGTTCTGGATTGGAATTACATTGAATGTATAGATAGCTTTGGGTAGAATGGACATTTTCACAATGTTCAGTCTTCCTATCCACAAGCATGGTATGTTCATCCATTTATGTAGACCTCTTATGGTGTCTTCAAGCAATCTCTTATAGTTTTCTTTCTACAGGTCTTTTCTGTCCCTGTAAGATTTATTCCTAAGTCTTTTATTTTTTTGGTAGCTGTCGTAAATGGTATTGATTTCCTTGTTTCTTTTTCAGCAATCTCTTTGCTGGTATAGAGGAATCCAACTGATTGATGTTGGTCTTGTATCCTGCCACGATGCTAAATCTCTCAATTATTTCCAGTAGATATTTGACTGAGTGTCTTGGGTTTTCTAGGTATAGGATCATATCGTCAGCAAACAGGGCTAGTTTGACTTCTTCCTTACCACTTTGGATGCTTTTGACTTCCCTTTCTTGCCTTGTTACCCTGGTTAGGACTTCCAATACAATGGTGAATAGGAGTGGTGATAGTGGGCATCCTTGTCTGGTTCCTATTTGCAGGGATATGGTTTCAGTCTCTCTCCATTAAGAATAATGTTGGCTGTTGGGTTTGTATATATGCTGTTCATCATTTTGAGGAATGTCCCTTATATTCTTATTTTGCTGAGAGTTTTTATCAGGAATGGGTGTTGGATTTTATCAAATGACTTTTCTTCATCGATTGATATGATCATGTGGATTTTTCCCTTTGTTTTATTTATGTGGTGGATAACATTGATTTTCTAATGTTGAACCATCCTTGGATACATGATATGAACTCCAAAAAATCCCACTGCTCTTGCGTCTTTCATTGGATCAATAGATATTTATTATTGTTATATCTTCTTGTTCAATTGATTCTTTAATCATTATATAATGTCTTTCTTTGTTTCATATGGTGGTTTTTGTCTTAAAGTCAATTTGATCAGAAATTACTATTTCCACTCCTGCTCTTTTTTTGGTTGCCATTTGATTGATACATCTTTTTCCAACCTCTGATTTTTAGTTTATTTTTGTCTTTGTCTCTAAGATGTGTCTCTTGTAGACAGCATATTGATGGGCTATGCTTTCTTATCCAGTCTGCAACTCTCCATCTCTTGAGTGGTGCATTTAATCCATTAACATTCAGTGTAATTATCAACAAGTATGAATTGGTTGCTGTCATTTTGTTATGTGTTTTTTCCATGGTGTTCCTGGATTCTTTGTTGCATCTAATTTTCTGTGCTGAGCTCATTATGTTTATGAATCCTGCTATCAATTCCTTTATTGCTATTGTTTCAGTATTTGCTAAATATTTGTGCTTGTCCTCTTTTTTGTGATGTGAAGGTTTATCATTTTTTTTAAGGTTACTCTGTGATTTATACTTTTCTCCCTGAGTTTAGAACAGTCCTTTCTACCTTTCAACTCTCTTGATTTCCTCACCATTTAGAAGTTCTGTAACTACACTATACTTTTTCTGCCTAGTCCACCATTTTATCAGAACTCCTGATTAGCTGTTTGATTTAATCATTTATTTCACTTATTTTAGCTACTCTACATTGAATAGCAAATTTCAGAGACTTTTCTTACATCCATTTTTGTCTTTTCTTTCTTTCTTGTCCTTTAATGACCTTTTACTCTCCTTATGCATGATGTTCTTCATGTCATCCCACAATTAATCTGGTTTTCAGTCATTAATGCTTAATTCATTACATCTGTTCTTGAGATGATCTCTAAATTCAGGTTACATATATATTCAAAGTTGTATTTTTGCTTCTGTGACCTTGTATTAATTTCTTTTAGCTTTAGGTTGAACTTACGTATTAGTAATTAATGGTCTGCTCCACAGGCAGCCTCTGGCTTCGTTCTGACTGATGATGTTAAGCTTTTCCATAGTCTCTTTCCACAGATGTAGTAAATTGGTTCCATTTTCTATAATTCCTTGCTAGCAAATGTTCTAGATTAAATTGGAGAGGATGACATGTATAGTGACTGTTAATGTTGTTGAAAAATAATGTGCAATGAATAAGTCATCAGTGTTGCAAAATTTTATCATGCAATCTCTGGCCTCTTTTTTATCATTAGTGCCATATTTTCCAAATACTCATCCTTCTTCTTTGTTTCCAACTTTTGTATTCCAATTACTAATAATTATAATACATCTTGATTGCTTGTTTGGTCAATTTCACATGACAGAGGTTGGTAAAATCTTCAATTTCCTCATCTTTGGCTTTAGTGTAAATTTGAAGAATAGTGGTATTAGCTGTTCTTTCTTATAGTTGTATGGATATTATCTTATTACTGGATAGATAGATCTTGAATTGTTCTTTCTGATGATGAATTCTAAACCATTACTCTTCAATTTGTCATTCTTGGTATAGTAGACCATATGATTGTTTGATTCTAAATGGCCATTTCCATTTAGTAAGATATTGATCTTTATGCATTCCACTTCATTTTTGACAACTTCAAAATTTCTAGATTCATACTTCATGCATTCCATTTTCTAATTATCCATGGATGTTTGCAGCTGTTTCTTCTCATTTTGTGTTTTGCCATTTCAGCAAATGAAGGTTCCTAAGTCTTTACTTTATTCATGTCATTAAAGTCAACTTCATCAAGAGCCAGTCAAATTGTGAGTGCCTTCCAACATGATGGGCTTATCTTCTGGCATTACATCAATTGGGCAATTTTCCACTGCTATTCATAAGGCTTTCGGTACCATTTTTTGGGGGGAAGTGTACCACCATGTCCTTCTTCCTAGTCTCTTAGTCTGGTAGCTCCACTTGGACCTCTCCACCATGGGTGGGCTATTGGCATTGAAATACCAGTGGCATAACTTCCAGCATCACAGCAACACATAAGCCACTACAGTCCAACAAACTGAAATGGTGGCTGATATAACAAAAGAGATAATTTATCCAAGGAACTTGCATGAAGATTTTTCAAGACAATGTATTTGCAGTAGTCAAGTTTGTGTGCCAACTTGGCAGGGCCTGGTTGAGTGGCTGAGTAGCTGGATGTAATATTTCCCATGATGAGATTGGTAATCAACTCCATGATGGAATCTACCGTGAGCAACTGAATAGCTGCCTTAAGGTTGTAGTCTGCTTCCTGCATATAAGGAGTAGCCTTGGTGAATGGTCTCTACTCATAACATGTTTGAACCCTCCATGTATCCATATTGTTGGTCACTACCCTGCCATGCTCTGCCAACCTTGAGACTTTCAATGGACTTGAATTAATGGCCTGCCATGTGGCTTAGTAACTTCAGGACTGAGCCTTTTTATTTATCAACCTAGGGCTTGACAGCCTCAGCAGTGAGCAGCTGTCTGAGTGAAGAAAACCCTCTAGCTTCAGTGGGCTGGGAGAAGGAGGCAGAGCTGAA
>NW_006921863.1:779904-789896 GCF_000298275.1 Orycteropus afer afer
TTTTTTTTTTTGAAATTATACCTCAACTGTGCATTTGAGATATATTACCTGATGTCATTGCATATTGAAAATTAACTTTATAATTTTTTTTTCAGTTAGTGTTTATTTGAACTCTCTACCTATTCAACTGCTCAATGATACATAAAAACCCAGAATAAATAATGGTTTCTACCATCTTCATAGAATCTAAACTAGCATTTTAACATTTGATAATGTAATAAGGCTTCTTAGGGGAAGAAAAAAAATGATGAGAAATTTTATTGGGCATATCCAATCTACAATTTAGATAATTATTTGAAACTTTTAAATCAGATTGATTTTTATTTTATTGCCATTAAGCAAGCACAAACTTCTCTAATTATTCCTCTGCATTTTTTTAAATTTTGAAATCATCACAAACTTATGGAAAATTTACAAGGAAAGTACAAACAACTTTTTCCTTTTCTGAAAACTACAGTCTCCTTTCCTGGCTTGAGCTTTAGCTCCCCATGTCAACCTGCCCCTCCACACAGAAGCCAACCTTTTTCTGCTCACGTATTGATTGGTTTTCGAACAACATTCTCAAGGAAAGGACATGGATTGGACAACTGTAATCATATTTCTGGATTTCTTTTGTGGTCATGTTCTTAGTTCCATGGTTAAACTTGGGACTTCAAACCTACCACCAGCTGTCCAGGAGAAAAGACTTGACCATTTGCTCCTGTAATTACAGTGTAAGAAACTATATGCAGCAATTCTACTCTGTCATAGAGGGTGTCTATGAGTTAGAATCAACTTGATGGCACATGACAACAGTGTAGTTAAAGAGTGCATACCGTGTGATTAGATATAGCATCATATGGAAATATCTTCATAAGTATTACTCTACAAAATGTCAATTCAAAATACATTTGCTTTGTTTTATGTAATTGAACACACACTCATCTATGACATTTCTTATATAAAATATATTAAAACTCACAAAGAGCAAAATCAATCATTGAAAAGCATGACTTGCCATATTTTATGATTGCTTAAATTATTCCTCTGCATTTTTTTAAATTAGTTTAAAAAAAAATTCCTATTTTGTTCAAAAACCAATTTTATGATCATAAAATCATATTTAATAATTGATTTTATATATACTTACATTATTGCATTTGGTAATAAAGACTAAAATTGAGAACATTTGTATAATTTAAGATATTTTGAATGAATTGCTAATTAGCCTAGGCCCAAATATCTGAGGAAAATTTTCCTATATTTTGTGGCAATTCTCAATTATTCTCAGGCATGGTAATTGTTATCACCATTGTTCTTTTTGTTGTTTATTTTTAGTTCTCAATTTTACAAGCTAATTTATTTTCAATGTTAAATTTTGAAAGATTATAGACCTCAAAGCAAAAAAAAACACCTTGTAAAAAGAGACTATACTAAAATGAAAATATATCTGTCTTCATCACTGGAAAATGGTTTGTTTTTGTAGCATTAGGGGCAGGAGTAACTCAGGCTATTAGTACTATGTACATTTTCTATAAGTAAACAACAAAAGTGCTTTTTTGAGTCAACATTTTCTGAAATAAAAAAGAAAAAAAAATTCAAAGGAGAAATCATTTTCAAAATCAAAAGATAGCAGAAAATGATAGATATCAGAAGTGTACTCCCTTGTCTATATTAAGAATGTGCCTGTGTCCTCTCATTCTGGAAACAAAGAAGTTAGATGAATGAACCATATAATGTAGGAATAACAGCTCATAATCCAGAGATTGTGAACATGGCCATGGAAGCTGCCACAGTAGTTGAATAATATGTGGTTTTCCATTAATGCATTCCAGATTTTATCTGAGAGTTTCCACAGTGGCATAAGTGCTACAGCTTAGAATTAACTTTCTCCTACTTCCTACCTTGATTTTCCTCCAATAGTATATTTGTATGTCACAGTCTTGATAGCAATCATCAGTATATATGTTTTGAAAATATATTTTTTATTAATAGTTTTATATAAAGATAACCATGTAATATATTTCACTTTGGCTGGACAAGAAACGTGCTTCAGTGGTGCAGTAAGTAAGACATTTGACTGTTAACCAGAAGGTAGTGGTTCAAACCCATCAGCTGCTCCACAGAAGGAAGATGAGGCAATCTAATTCCATAAATATTTACAATCTTGGAAACCCAAGGAGGCCCACTATGAGCCAGAATTGACTCAATGGCTGTGGGTTTTGTTTTGCCTGGATGAATTGTGCATGTCATTATTTTTCTTTACATACTGGGAAGGAAATAAAGAAGGAGGAGAGGAGAATCAATCACTTTAGTCCAGATTCACACAGCTGTTAAGAAAATGGACTACAAATATTTAGATTGAACAAGTATCTTCTGACCATTCATTCAACAGGTCAACATTTATTGAGTAACTGCTTTCTGCCATACAACTGTAAAGTGTTGACCTCAGGATTACAGTGCTAAGTGAGAGCACATGTAGACCTTAGAGATAGTCAGAGCCTAGTGGGTGCCTTCATAGAGCAGCTTTCAAAATGTTTGGATAATTGAAAATGTAAGTCATTCTATTGTATTTTGTTAACATCTATGACAAGAAAACATCCTTTTAGAAAGAAATTACATGAGTCATTTTAGCAATAAAACCAAAAAACCCTAAACTCACTGCCCTCTAGTTGGTCCTGACTCATAGCGACACCTCCTTGGGTGTCTGAGGTGGTATGTCTATGGAAATAGATGGGTTTGAACCACCAGCCTTCTGGTTAGCAGTCAGATGTCTTAGGCACTATGCCACCAGAGCTCTCTGTATCAATAAATCACTTATTAAATATTATGAGGTTTCTATGACACATTAAAAATTAAATAGACCTAGGAATCAACATTTCATGTATTAAATCATAAAGGATCTAGAATTAAAAAAAAAAAAAAAACCTAAAACCACTAATAAGTGTTAATAAGCTTAATCTATGTAAATATTTGATTAATTGACTCAGTAATGTCACTTCTTGAAATGGAGTACCCAAACCCAAACCCACTGCCATCAAGTCAGTTCCAACTCATTGTGGCCCTATAGGACAGAGTAGAACTGCCTTGCTGAAGTTCCATTGCTGTAAATCTTTAAAGAAGCAGATTGCCTCACCTTTGTCCCACAGAGTACCTGGTGGGTTCAAACTTCAAAACACTTAGTTAACAAACCAATGTTTTAACCAAATCTCCACTAGAGCTCCTTAGAGTATTCAAAAAAGGGGGTTATAAATCCTTCAAATATAACTTCTTTTTTTTAGCTTAGATAGTTAATTCTAGTTGTCAAAGAATTAGAGAATTAATCAGATACGTTGACTAAAATCTTGACTCATTTTAAGACTCTTCTGTTTCCTTAGTTGAGGAAGCTTTAAATATTTGCTTTCAGAAGATAATTGCCTTAACACTCTACTTTCCTTTTCCTTTGTCAACATCCTGAACAATTTTCAGATATAATGATATACTTCATTTTATGTTTTATTTATTCAAAGCATACTGATTAAATGTATATCTTCAATAAATAATAAAATTTCTCACATTCCATTTAATTGATAAATAGCCTTTTTTTTTTTTTTTCCTTTTGCTATCATGCCTTTTAGTAGAGTTAAATGTTTATAATACCATTTAAAAATCAATACATTCTGGACTGACAAGGAGGGGTCGCTATGAGTCGAGTTTGACTCGATGGCACATAACAACAACAACAACATATCTTCTTGCATCCTATTATATGATTTAGTAAGATAAAAGAAATGCACCATTTATCAATTACTATATAACAAAGTGCTCCAAATCTTAATGGCTTAAAAAAGACAACAATTTCCTATTTCCCAGAATTCTGTGGGTTGGTTGGGTATTTCCTCTGTTGATTTAGACACAGGGTGGCTACACTTGATTGTCCAAAGAGCCTTAACCATATGGTTGACAACTGGTACCATTTGTCATCTGTGGCATCTTAGTTTTCTTCCTCTTCCCCTCTTATCCTTAAGTAGGCTAGACTGAGATACTTCCAAAAATGGTAGTCTCAGACTTCAAGACAGGGAGATACAGAAGCTTCAAGGCTTCTTGGGGTCTATGCTCCAGAACTCTTACATTCTTTCTACCACATTCTCTTGACTAAAGGAAGAATCAAAACCAGCTCAGGTCTCAGAAAGTGGAGAAATAGACTCCATAACATTGCATGCATGATGGGTATAGCAGCAATGACATATTCCAAAAGGGTATGAGCTCAAGAAGGCATTAATCATTTAAGGATATTATTAAAATTTTCTATTGCAATAGAAAAATCATGCAATTACAGGTATTAAAATAACATTAATAAACATAAAAATCCATAAATTTATATGAATTGAATACATAGTTAGGACAAGCTGAACTACAATCTTAATGCGCACATTTGAAAATAGAAAGTTTATTTGTCAAGGGAAATGATTTCAAATATTAGTTAAAGCACTGTTTCCCAAGAAATTATTTTTGGGAAACAATCATAAAATAAAGTCACAGACCCCATTAGAAAGAAACTCTATGTAGGAACTGACAGTTTTCTTGTGTATTTTTCTATTTTGCTTTTTAAACTACTGCAACTTCAGCATCAAGCAACTTGACATATAACTTGAATTGAACTGGTATAACAAATGTAGTAACTGTTCCTATTTGTTGTGCAATATTTTTCATTGTATTGCTTTAGTTTGTTGGGATTTTTGTTTGTTTATTTGTTGTTTGCCTGCTTGTAGTTGGTTGCACTTGAAGGTTGAATACATGTGTTTATAAATGAAAATACTGATTCCAAGAGAAATTTAATTAATTATCTAGGTTAAAAAATGTCAGGTGCAACAACAGTTTTATGTGCTGTCGTCAGGTCCTGTAGAGCCAGCTCCAACTCATAGTGAGCTTATGTACAACAGAAAGAAACACTGCCCAGTCCTGCGCCAGCCTCTCAATCCTTGCCGTACCTGAGACCAATGTTGCAGCCACTGTGCCAATCCATCTCATTGAGGGCCTTCCCCTTTTTTGTTGACACTTCACTTTACCAATCACGATATCCTTCTTCAGGGAATGGTCCCTTCTGACAAGATGACCAAACATGACAATTCTCACTTCCATGGAGCATTCCAGCTGCACTTCCTCCAGGACAGATTTGTTTGCTCTTTTGGCAGTCCATAGTACTTTCAGTATTCTTTGCCAACACCACAACCCAAAAGTATCAACTCTTCTTCCGTCTTCCCTATTCATTGTCCAGCTCTCACATGCATATGAGGCAATGGAAAATACCATAGCTTGGATTAGATGTACCTTAGTCTACAAAGAGACATCTTTGCTCTTTGGCATTTTAAAGAGGTCTTTTGTAGCAGATTTTTACAGAGCAATATGTTGTCTGATATCTTGGTTGCTGCTTCCACTGGGGTTGTTTGTGGAACCAAGTAATATGAAATCTTTGACAACTTCAATCTTTGCTCCATTTATCATGATGCTGCTTATTGGTCTGGTTGTGATCACTTTTTCCCTGTGTCCTTTTTCCTATGCATTCCTGCCCTCTGAACTAAATCTTTGTGCTAATACTGCCCTTCTGGTCTCCCATGGTTGATTATTCTAAAGAGTGTGCATACCTGGTGTATCCTGACCCCTTACCTATTTTATGAAATAGAAAGAAACAAGATATATCTCCTTAAATAATAAAAATGTAAAAGAAAGTAACAGGGGATTTAATAAATTATTTGTTATTATTATTTCTAGTTTTTAAACCATTATTTTTATTGACAGATACACTTTCCATACAAAGGGTACAATTAATTAAACAGTTTTATATTCTCCTTTGGATCATTATATTTCACTTCTCTAAATCTAATTATAGGAGCTCTGGTAGTGTAGTGCCTAAGGCATTTGACTGCTGACCAAAATGCTGGCCGTTCAAACCCACCAACCACTCCTCAGAAGGTAGGTTGGGCAATCTACTTCCATAGTGATACTGCCTCGGAAACCCAAGAGGGGTCGCTATGAGTCGGGTCTGACATAATACACATAACAACAACAGCAACAGAATCTAATCATATTCATAGATAATTTCTTATATCTTTCCAAAACTCAACTACAAACCACACAAGTATTCTTATATATGTTCAGTATTGATAGAAATACATAAAGAAATTATTTAATTTAATATTAGCATTGTCACTGATGAATAATATACTAAAAAATAATTAAAATCTTATAATTATTTAAATTGATTATATTTTAGGGTGTAACTGTTATTTCAATTTAAACACAATATCAGAATAAATGTCTTCAGAATTCATAATTTTAAAGATCACTGCACATGCAAACATAAAACTACTTAATTGCTTTCAAATACTAAATCAATAATTGATTTTTAAAATAAAGCTAAACTGCATTATATTTTAACATTGAAAATTACTTTTAATCTCACAGTAAAGATGATATCAAACTTCTCATCTAAGAACCATTTTTAAAAAACTATAGTCACTATGAGTCAGAGCTGACTCAATAGCAGTAAATTTTTTGCTGTTGTCTATATATTGTTATTTTTGCTTTTCATAATCCCAATAAAGAATTTTTTTTATATATTTCAGGGAAATGATAGAGTATACTTAATTACAAGCAGACCCAGGGTTACCAAAGAGGTCCACTCCCAAAACAGTCTTTTGCTCAAATTTGTAGGTAAGTCAGAACAGGTACATATGGTTATTATTAGTTGTTGTTAGGTACCATCGAGTCAGCTCCAACTCAGAGTGATTGTGTGCACAACAGAACAACACACTGCCCAGTTCTGTGTCATCCTCGCGATTGCTACCATGCTTGAGACCATCATCAGAGACACTATGTCAATACATCTCACTAAGAATCTTCACGTTTTTCACTGATCCTCCAATTTACTAAGCATAATGTCTTTCTCCAAGGATAGGTCCCTTTTGACCACATGACCAAAGTATATGTAATGAAGTCTGACCATTCTCACTTGTAGGGAACAATCTGGCTCTGCTTCCTCCAAGACAGATTTGTTCATTTTTCTAGTAGTCTGTGGTACATTCAATATTCTTAGCCAACACCACAATTCAAATGCATCAATTGTTCTACAGTCTTCTTTATTCTTTGTCAAGTTCTTATGTGCATATTGTTTTTGTTGTTATGTGCCTTCAATTCAGACCCAACTCATAGCGACCCCTCCTTGGGTTTCCAAGGCAATATCAATACAAAAGTAGATTTCTCCATCTTCCTTCTGAGGAGTGGCTGGTGGGTTTGAACCCCCAGCCTTCTGGACACCAGTCAAGTGCCTTAGGCACTATGCTACCAGAGCTCCTTATGTGCATATACGAAAAAACAACAACAACAACAACAACAAAAAAAAAAAAACAAACTCACTGCTCTCCAGTCAATTCGACTCATAGAGACCCCTCCTTGGGTTTCTGAAGTGGTATCTCTATGGAAGCAGATTCCCAATCTTCTTTCCAAGGAGTGACTGGTGAGTTTGAACTGCCAGCCTCCTGGTTAGCACTGAAATGACTTAGGCACTACACCACCAGAGCTCTCACATGTATATAAGGCTATCAAAAATACCACGGCTTGAGTCAAGCCCACCTTAGTTTTCAGAGTGATATCTTTGCTCTTTAACACTTTAAAGAGGTCTTTTGCAACAGACTTTCCCAATACAATACTCATTTGATTTCTTGACTATAGCTTCCATTGTCCTTGATTGTGGATACAAGTAAAATGAAATCTTTGACAGCTGCGATATTTAATCCATTTATCATGTTACTATTTAACATCATACTAATGTTGGTCTTATTGTATAGTATATATTTTACATTTCTGGTTCTGGTGGCTTAGTGACTAAGCATTTGAATGCTAACCAGAAGACTAGAAGTTCAAATCCACCAGCCACTCCTTGGAAGGAAGATTGTTCAATCTCCTTACATAGAGATACTGCTTTGGAGAGTCATGCAGTGGTCACTATGAGTTGAATTGAACTGATGGCAGTAAGTTTGGTTTTGGTTTTATATTTATAAAACACTTGAGAAACACTAGCAAATATACTAAAACATGTTAAATGTAATATACAGTATCTAATAATAATACAGGACAAATAAAATAATTACATACGGCATTGTACTGAAAAGAAAGAGAAATCTGTGCACGTGTTTGTTGCTACTGCTGTTAGATGATATTGTTGCAGCTTCAATCCATAGCAACCCTATGTACAACAGAAGGAAATACTGTCCAATACTTTACCATCCTCTCAATCTTTGCTGTGCTTAAGCCCATCTTTGCATCTTCTCTGAGTGTCTATGTTGTGGAAGGTCTTCTCTTTTTTGCTGGCCCTCTAGTTTACCATCACCACTATTCTGTCAGTTTGTTGTACTGGGATGGCTTGCATGTTGCTATGATGCTGGAGGCTATGCTACTGGCATTTCAAATACCAGCAGGGTCACCCGTGGTGGACAGATTTCGGCAGAGCTTCAAGATGGTGGAAGACTGGGAAGGAGAGAGCAATCCACTTCTGAAAAAACTAGCCACTGAAATTCTTATGAATAGCAGTGTAACACTCTCTAATATATTACCAAAAAACTGTATGAAACTTGATATAATGCCCAAAGATGAGCCCCTCAGGTTGGAAGGTATTCACAATACAACTAAGAAAGAGCTGCCTCCTTGATGCAGATTTGGAAGGAGTAAAGTTTTCAGGACTTCATTTACTGATTGGAAAAGACTCAAAATGGGAAGAAACAGCTACAAAATTCCATTAATAATTGGAACATGGAACATATGAAATATGAATGTAGAAAAGTTGGAAGTTGTCAAAAATGAAGTGGAACACATGAAGATCAGTATCCTAGGCATTAGTGATTTGAAATGGACTGGTTTGGGCCATTTTGAATCAGACAATAAAATGATCTACTATGCCAGGAATGGAAAATTAAAGAGGAATGGTGTTGCATTCATCATCACAAAGAATGTTTCAAGATCTATCCTGAAATGCTGTCAGTGATACAATAATATCCATATACCTACCATGAAGATCAGTGAATACTTCTATCATTCAAATTTGCACAATAACCACCAAAGCAAAAGATGAAGAAATTAAAGATTTTTACCAACTTCTGCAGTTTGAAATTGACCAAATATGCCATCAAGATGTATTGACAATTATTAATGATTGGAATGTGAAAGTTGGAAACAGAAGAATCATCAGCAGTTGGAAAATATCACCTCAGTGATAGAAATGATGCTGGAGATCACATGATCTTTTGCAAGACTAATGACTTATTCATTTCAAATACCCTTCTTCAACAAAATAAATAGTAACTGTACATGTGGACTTTGCCAGATGGATTACACAGAAATTGGATAGACTACATCTGTGAAAAGACAAAGGAGAAGCTCAATATTGTCAGTCAAAACAAGGCCAGGAGCTGACTGTGGAACAGACCATCAACTGATCATATGCAAGTTGATAACTTCTAATTTCCCCAGATCCTAGAGCCATACTTTATACATTCCACATTCTAATTATTAAGGAATGTTTACAGCTGTTACTTCTCATTTTTGAGTTGTGCCACATCAGCAATTTAAAGTCCAGAAAGCTTTATTCCACCATGTCACTGAAGTCAACTTTAAGGAGTCAGCTTTTCCCTAGTTGTATGTTAAGTGCCTTCCAATCTGACAGGCTCACCTTTAAGCACTATACCTGAAAGTGTTTCACTGCTATGCATGAAGATTTTCAGTCATATATCTGACAATGTTTTCCTGCTATTCACAAGGTTTTTAGTGCCCAAATTTTTAAGAAGTGAAAAACCCTGTCATTCTTCCCAGTCTGTCTTAGTCTGCAAGCTCTGCTTAAACCTGTCCACCATGGGTGGTTTTTGAAATACTGGTGGAAGACTGGGTAATATACTTTGTAGGGACACTGCCTAGGAAACACAAGGAGGGATCACTATGAATCAGAATTGACTCCACAGCAGTGAATTGCTTTTTTTTTTTTT
>NW_006921863.1:794591-800021 GCF_000298275.1 Orycteropus afer afer
GGGATCGGGCAGTGTTTCATTCTGCTGTGCATGGGGTCGCTATGAGTCAGAAACGACTCGACGGCACTTAACAACAACAACAACAACAACAATTTCATACATTGCCTAGTAAAATTTCTCTTCCCATTTTATCACAAAATCAGATTCCCTTAAATGAAATAAAAGAAGACTAAATCCAGTAAACTGGGAATTAAGAAACAGTGCCTTGTGTCCAATGAAGTACTGGTGGTTCAGTGGTTAAAAGTTCTCAGCTGTTAACCAAAAGGTCAGCAACTCAAACTTTACATGCCATTTGGCAGGGAGAAAGATGTGGCAGTCTGGATCTGTAAAGATTTATTGCCTTGGAAATCCTTTTGTTTCCAACTCTGTCCTGGCTCTATAAGCCATAATCAACCCATAGCCATGAGTTTTTTAGGTTTATGTTGTGTTCTGCAGGAAATTTCTTAAGGGGTCATCTAATAAAGAATACTCAAGGCAACCACCTTGTCAATATTACTAAGAGTGTGAGATATTGCTCAATTTTAGTTCCGAGCAAGATAGTGAGTTGTTGTTGTTGTTATGTGCCGTCAAGTCAGACCCGACTCATAGCGACCCCTCCTTGGGTTTCCAAGGCAGTATCACTATGGAAGTAGATTGCCCAACCTTCCTTCCCAGGAGTGGCTGGTGGGTTTGAACCGCCAGCCTTCTGGTTAGCAGTCAAGGGCCTTTGGCACTACGCTACCAGCGCTCCATCAGTTTGATTCAAAGTTTACACATTTTCCTTAACACCAGAAGCTAAATTCTTGTTTTTCCAGACCCATGGTGGGGAAAATCCAACAGATACTACCCTAATATGTGATTGCTCTAATAGTGCAGTATAACAGTAAAATCAAAGGACTTTGAGTCAGGCGATCTGGTCTTGAATTTTCCCTCCATGAGCTGTAAGATTATGAGTGACTCATTTTGTGTTATGGTTTCTAGTTTTTCTTATTGATAAAAAGTGAGGTTTAAATTAGATGAACTCTAAGGCTCATTCCAGATTTGAGGATATGTGATTCTCTCATGCTTCTCTTTAAGGTTTATTTTCCTTTAAATCAGGAGTTATTGGGAGTTAGTTACATTTATTTTTTATGTCAGTCTTTGTAAATATATGGTAACATGGTAGGCTGTACTCTGAAATAAATTGACACTGTCCTATAATAAACTTTTCAAAGTCTTCTTATGCTGGTAAAGAGAGTATATTTCAGCATAAACCACGTATGACTGAAGGTCTTCTCCTGCTAGTAGCTCTTTTCTGAGTTGGGAATCACAAGCTCACATGTACAGGTAAGTTTCTAAAACACAATTGCAGAGCTCCATTTTATCCTTTTTTGTAATTCACTGAACTGATCATTGAGATAAACGACCTGAAATGTGGTTAAAACTAACAATCTAACATAAAAATTGGAAAAGATGTTTGTGGATATCCACACACAATTTATGTATACATATTTGTATACATGTACACGTAGAAGCACACACATAGGACAATAGATTTTTTTAGTTTTGAGAAGGAAATGCTATATATTGTTTATTTTTAAATAAATAAAGCCAAATTACTTACACTGATTCTAATATCAATTCTTTTTATTTTTTTTATTTGGAGATAATTTCAAACTTACAGAAAAGCTGCAAGAATACTACAAAGAACCTTCAAATGCACTTCATCCAGCTTCTCTATATGTAAATATTTCACTTTGTTTTCTTTATTATTCTCTCTGTCTATATCTGGGAGTTCTGGTGGTATAGTCCGTAAGGCATTTGACTGCTAATCAGAAGGCTGGGGGTTCAAACCCACCAGCCACTCCTCTGAAGAAAGGTTGAGCAATCTACTCCCATAGTGATACTGCCTCAGAAACCCAAGGAGGGGTTGCTATGAGTAGGATCCGACTTGACTGCAGTGAGTTTGATTTGGTTTTTAATCTATATCTATTGATATAACTATCTATGTTGTTAAGTGCCATCAAGTCAGATCAAACTCATAGGCAGTTTTCTGAGGCAGTATCACTACGGAGGTAGATTGCCCAATCTTCCTTCTGAGGAGCAGCTGGTGGGTTTGAACGGTCAGCCTAGAGTGTGTGTGTATATATATATATGTGTGTGTGTGTGTGTGTGTGTGTGTGTGTATATGTGTGTGTATATGTGTGTATGTATGTATGTATATATATATATATATTCCCTCTCTCCTCCTGGTCAAAAGATGTAAGACAAAGTAACCAAAATGACAACAACAAAGCTCTCAATATCTATCCTTGAACTATGTATTTATAAATTCTTCCTATTGTATCATACTGCTAACTATCTTCAAATGACATAGCCTCTTCTGCTCTCCTACATAGAGACTGTGTGTTTTCAAAGAACAGCTTGCTGTTCTTATATGTCTCTTGTCTTTTCCCCAGAATGTTGCCTTTAACAAAAAAAGAAAAAAGAACTTAATTTAAAAGAAAAAAAAAAAAATGTGCTGAAGGATTGTAAACAAGAATTTAGTGAAGTAGCAAAAGAGGACTTTTCTCATATGTATATTAAAGATAAGATAAATTGAACTGCAAAACTCTTCCGGCCGCATTGGTTAAACCATCTCAAAGATTAATTATATAATGTTCCTAAACAATTCCACATAATTTATAAAATACATAGAGATAATCAGAGAACTACCCTAGTCCAGATCCATTTGAGGTGTGTTAATTTTATTCATTTGTCTTTTAACTTCAAAAGTGTACTGCTCTTCTTTATCTTTAAGAATATTGTTGTCGTTGCGTGCTGTCGAGTCAGACCCTACTCATAGCAACCCCTCCTTGGGTTTCCGAGGCAGTGTCACTATGGAAGTAGATTGCACAACCTTCCTTCCGATGAGTGGCTGGTGGGTTTGAACTGTCAGCCTTCTAGTTAGCAGTCAAGTGCCTTATGCACTATGCCACCAGAGCTCCTATCTTTAATAATAGAAAAAAAAAATTATTTTACTAGAAGCCTTGATACATGCTTCACATTAAAATGAATAAATGAACAATTCACAAAAATAATTAGTGAAATATATTATTCTGTTTCTAAAAAAAGTTTCATTTATCCACTCTTGACACGTACTTTAGGTAGAGGTGAAATCTTGATTACAAGCACAGGGGGATTTGCACAGTACAGTAGACTAGCCTCAGATTATCATCTATTTCATCAAGATTTAGCTAAAAAAGAAAAATAAAATAGAAAATTCATAGTCTTATCAAGATGAACAGAAATACTGTATTACTGATACTGGAGTCAAATAACTTGTATAAAAGCAAGCTCTTAATTATAGGAGGATTATATGAACCAAATTGTGTTTCTATTATATGATACCTCTATGTAATTTTGTGACTTACATACCGAGCATCATGTATTTTATTACTTTAAAATAAAAAAAAAAGAATTTTACAACATATTTCAAAAGTCAATATGTGCATTGTTTAAAATTTTAATTAGCATTTAAAAATCTTAGAGATAAATTTTGCTAACGTTTTGATGAAAACCTCCAAAATGTTTCCTATTTCACTATGAGCAGATGTTTGCAAAAATCGCATCATATTGTAGTAATTTTGAAAATTACTTTTTTTCACAAAATCATCATTTCTGTATCAAAATTATTTTTTCCTATCAATGAATATTTTTCTATAATACAATATTAAAAGTCACATATGTTCCATTTCAGGAGCTCTGGTTGTACAGTGTCTAAGGCATTCATTCAGCTGCTAACCCAAAGGTCAGCAATTCAAATGCACTGGCCACTTCATAGGACAAATATGAGGCAGTCTGCTTCCATAAAGATTTACAGCCTGGGAAATCATATGACAGTTCTGCTCTTCCTATGGGTTGAAACTGACTCAATGGCAGTGGGTTTCAGTTTGGGAATTCCATTTCTGGGAGTGGCATTACTGAATTAATTAAAAATTATTTACATATATATAGCCTATTAACACTTACTAGCCTTTATAAAAAAAATGTGGATGAATAAAAGAATAAAGTTCTCATCCCTCTTTAATAAGACTTGTATTTGTTCATCCAGTTAAGCCATTGGTGTGGTTTACATGTTTCCACAATGAATCAGAATATCTAGCATGAGTTTATCCCTTATTCTCCTTTTCAATTCAAAATATTTACAGAAAGTTCAGGGTACAGCTCAAATTATTGGGCAAATGATTTATTTCTTCTGGGAAATGACAGAGCAATTTTATAGGTTTATCTTAGTTCTCATTAGAGATGGGTTTATTTTGAAATTCATGAAGCTTCAGTTTCAGGACCTTTCATTTGCACCAACCCCTTCCAGGGCCCTGGGTAGAAACTGGCAGTGTTTGTATGGTTGGGTACTTTTGTAAAATTTGCAGAAGTAAGTTATTTTTACCCCATCTCTTTCCATCCCAACTCTCCTTTGTCAGCACCTTATTTTATGTGGTAAGGCATTGGAGGAAATTTTGGGAATCTGATCATGGAAAAGTTGAGTTGGAGGATTCATTATTTGAAGTAAAATTATGGTTTGCAGACATCTCTACATATAATAAGAAACCACTGACTGTTGTAATATAGTAATGACTCTTCTACCACCCACTGAGCTAAGCCTTGGTTGTGACAGTAACATACAAGACTAGAGCACAAACAGGCAGCTAGCATCAACAGTAGAATGATTGTTGTTGTTCTTGGGTGCTGTGGAGTTGGCTCCAGCTCATAGCTACCCTATGTCCAACAGAACAGAATACTGCTTGGTCCTGAGCCATCCTCACAATCCTTGCTATACCTGAGCCCATCTTTGCAGCCACTGTGTCAATCTGTCTTGCTGAGAGTCTTCCACTTTCTTGATGAAAAAGGGTTTGAAGTACAGAGGTCTGGAAGCTAGTTTGTGGGACATTTTTTGAAATCTTACACTTTGTTTATAAAAGAAAGTTGATAGAGCTTTATGAAGTTTAACATCACTTCTAAGTTTATGGCTACTGAGTCTGAGTGGTGAAGCATAAATAAATTTAAATAAACTATTAATTAAAAAATTTTATTTGATTACTCATGCTAAGAAAAGATGAAGTTTTCTTCCTAGTCTCTGCATACAAATGCATATAAAATTGTTGCTAAAAGAAGAGGTGATCAAAAAGTATATATCCCAAAAGAAGTGAGAGCAAATATTCCAAGATGTGTCAAAAATATTAATTAATACAAGTGTCTTATTTTGTGATGTTTACAAGTTTGAGATATTTCTCAGCTTTTGTAAACTTAAAAATAATTTTTATCACTCTAAAAGAAAGTAACTTAAAGCATAACTTAAATGTGTTCTTGTTGTTTTGTGCCCTTCAGTCAGACCTGACTTATAGCAACCCCTCCTTGGGTTTCCGAGGCAGTATCAGTACAGAGGTCGATTGCCCAACCTTCCTTCCGAGGAGTGGCTGGTGGGTTTGAACC
>NW_006921863.1:800121-801478 GCF_000298275.1 Orycteropus afer afer
TAAAGTTTAATCTCATTCTGTAAATGTTTGCTTTCAAAGACGTTTGAGCTTTTTCTTGTGGTAAAGTAAGTCTAATAGGCATATTACACTGATCACATTACTTTATATCAATTGTATTTTATCTGGGCAAAGACTTTCACATGTCCCATTATTCTCATATTATTCTTTAAAATTGTTCCAGTCATTGACGGGCTGTTGTTTTCCAAGGACCAATGGCATTTCACATCTCTCCATTTGCTTTATTATTTCCATTTTATTTTCTTTGATGCATCACCAGTACTTGCATGAGATTTACTCTTTGAAGGCAAAGTTGCAGGAGGAAATAAGAGGAAAATTTAAGCCAAATACAACATCACACACTCAACACAGTGCTTATGGCAACATTATCCAATTTAAAAAGGCTGACGGCATTCTTTTTCCTCAGGCCAATGTGAAGCCGCACATTTTTTCCATAAGTGTCACATAGTAGTGCATAAGCATTTTGAACTATTACATTTAACTCAAATTTCTATTACAATAGGCTTTGTAGCACTTAGTTCTTAAGTAAGAGATGTTGGTAAGTCAGACATTCTTAACAGGAGACTTATTTTTAGATCAATCTTTTCCTGTAGAGTTGTACAAACAAGGACTCATCATGTGCTTGGAAGTTTTGAAATGCTCTAAATATTAAAAAATGCTTCCTGGTATTGGACTGAAATCCATTTTATGATAATTTTTACTCAGTATTTCCATGAAAGCACTTCCTAGAATGCCATGCTCTATCCACAATAGAACACACAGCTCTCTCCATTTCATTAAATACATCTTTCTTTTCCATATGGAAAGGACACCTTTGGTGCCAGTGGTTATTCTGATGGTTTTTGCAAACCCTGATAATGGAAATTTATTATGATCCTCTGGACTGATGGATTTGCCTTGTGCTCTGAACATCATATTTCTAAGATCTGTCTAAGTCTTTCTCTTATTATTATTTTTTTTTTAATTCTACTGGGATATATACAACCCTGAGATGATGGTTAGAGGTTGAGGGAGATTACCACAGTTATATACTAACTTTTTACTGTCCAAGAGGAAATCTTAAAATAGCATTTTCCCAGGAAATAATTTATTTCTATGTCATCTGAAAATTAATAAAAAGATAGAAGTAGATTTTATTATTATTATATCTTATGTGTATTTTTAAATAAGACAGTGAAATATACATTTTAAATCAATCAACTTCCATTAATTAAAGATAGACATTTAAGCACTAAACTATGCACACATCTTCTAAAATGAATAGAGTTATATTTGCACTCTGAAATTTCAGACAAAAACAAGGTTAACAGAATTTTTTTCTCAATCATATTTCTTGTGA
>NW_006921863.1:807618-810775 GCF_000298275.1 Orycteropus afer afer
CCGGCCTTCTGGTTAGCAGTCAAGTGCCTTAGGCACTATGCTACCAGAGCTCCTAAATGTGTTCTTAGAGTTTTGTATTATTTTTCTTGAGGAACCACTAACTGAAAGGTTGGTGGTTTAAACTATCAGCCACTCCATGGGAGAAAACCAGGCAGTCCACTTCCATAAAGATTTACAGCCTTGGGAACTCTTTGGGGTGCTTCCACTCTGTTCTATAGAGCTGTTATGAGTTGAAACCAACTAGATCACATTAAGTTTGAGGAGGGTTTTTTGTTTGTCTGTTTTGCTATTATTATTTCTATTTTTTTTATATATTATTTTATTTAGAGAGGGCTAGCAATATTGTCTAGAGCTCTGGTAGCATAGTGCCTAATGCACTTGACTGCTAGCCAGAAGCCTGGTGGTTCAAACCCACCAGCCATTCCTCAGAAGGAAGATGGAGAAATCTACTTCCGTAGTGATACTGCCTTGGAAACCCAAGGAGAGGTCACTATGAATCGGGTCCGACTCACTGGCAAACAACAACAACAATATTGTCTAAGCATCAGATCCCACATACTTGGATCTACTCCTGCCACTCACCCATCATCAATACAAGTGGGGATGGGGAAAGACTAAAAGCACCAACTCTTTCCTTTATCCTTTATTATTTCATGTGTGGAGAGGATAGATTAAATGTTAAAATACACAGGTGAAAATATTGCAAAGCATGATTGCATATTTCAGATATAAATATGTATTGACAGTTCTACAATGGAAGTTTTCAGATTGGCTAGAATTGGATATTATGGTACTAAGTCAAACTTTATATTTTTTATGGTCCCTCATGCATATTAGTAAATTGCTTCTTAGAAAAGTGGAAACAATTAATATTCCCACTAGTAATGTTTAAGAATCAGTCATCATTTGGAGGTGTTCTTGTTACATTGATGTTTATGATTTGGTTTGTTTTATAACTGTTTTATGTTCAGAATTTTTTAATTTTTATATAAATAAAAATTTTGTCTCACACTTCAATACCTCTATTTTTTTAAATCTTTTAACTTATACAAAAATTATATTAAATAATTGACCTATTTTTTTCTAATCTATGTATCTTGATATTAAATAAGCTTTTTAATGAATTTTAATTGATTTTTTAAGTATTCAAATTGAATACTTTTCTTTTTTTCTTCAAAAATTAGTGAAATGCTAGAGAAGTGTTTATTTGATTTGCAGAAATGTTTTGTTACATCTGCACATTAAAAATTGGGACATTTCACATTAAATATTAGTTTTTAAAAAACTGGGGTCTGACTACACTGAGTCCATAATCCCACAAGAAAACAATTGGCTGTAGTTCAGTACCCAGCTATTCTTCCCATTAGATCAGTATGCATTTTCCAGACACCCACCACGCTTAATGTCTTCATTCTTATGTGTGGCTTGCCTAAGCATGATAGTCATTTAGTTTGATGATTTAAATAACAGATTAGAGAGATGTTCACAGCGAATTCTAGGATTGACCAGAGCTCTGATTTCCTTATGACATCATGTTGTCTATGATGTCTGGGGCTTAATGGGTTTTCATATTTCTTGAGTTAAAGTGAATATATCATCCTGAAAGATCAAAATTATGATTTTATATGGAATAATGGGATATATGTTGGTAAATTTAGTCAGGACAGTAATTTACTAGAATATTTGGGTTTCACAATAGCACTAGTAAAGAAGTTATCTTGGCATTTCACAAGTCTTCAATTCAGTGGCTTGACAGGAACTGTGTGGCATAATAGCTGAGACATATTATATGATAATTTAATATTTGTTTAATGCAAGAGTAGATTAGCAATTGAATGCTCTAAGATTAAACTTCATTACTGGTTAGTGGGAGATTAACTGAGGGTGAAGATAAAACCAAACACCCTGAATATATTTAAGTAATGCTTAGAATAAATGACGTGGAAAATAGAACTAAGTGACAGAGAAGCTAATATTGCTTGTTATAAGTCAAACTCCACTGTTAGGACAATATTGTCTGTTGATCTGATCAGAGAGACAGAGGGAGAGAAAATTTAATTAGTAAAATTAGTATTAGTTCATATTCCAAATAAGGAAAACAGTAAATAATGTTAGACTGTTTATCTCTAATATATTTTATTTTTGGTGAAATTGGTCAAATAAAAAAAAAAAAAAAAAAAAACCTTTCTATTCATCCTAATTAATTATCCCTAATTATCCCTAATACTTTTGCCATTCTTTTAGAGAGAATCAAACTTCATTCATAAAGAATGACACATTCCTTATGAAGTAAAATAAAAGCATATTTCGTTGTGTAACTAACACTCCCACCTATAAGAATTCACAGTAGACATTTTTGGTAGATTGGTGAAGTTTCATAAACAAAAAATAATTAATCAAACATGAAATATTTAGAATGCAAATGAAAGGATAAATAACCTACAACTTCTAATTTTTTTATAAACTTTTTAAAGCTTTCCTCTTGTGGTTGCATGAATAGACTCTGAGATTTCTCAGAATCTATGAATCTCAGAATAGATTCATAGACTCTGAGATTTCTGCCTTTGCAATAAACTATCCAGGTGTTTGGATTCCTAACTTCTGCTGAGTGTTCTACTTCCTGCTTTTCTAGTATAATGCTGTACCCTCTCCTGAGTTCTCTCCAACCTTTCTCATTCCAATGTGTACTCTGAGCTCCTACATATCTATGTCTATATGTATGTTTTTATTGTGTGTGTGTGTGTGTTGTTAGCTGATGTCAAATTGGCCCCCAACTCATGGAGACTGAGTACACAACGAGTTCAGACCATTGTGGTACATAAGGTTTTCATTGGCTGAATTTTCAGATTTAAATTACCAGGATTTTCTTCAAAAAGTCATTCATTCTTTACTTATCAACATGTTTAGGGTCCAAAGACCAAGTTGTTATGTGAAAATTGACATTGTGAAGAAATGGAGGATGACCATATCAGATTACAAAATGTGGGTGATTACAAAACTGCCAAATTACATCAGTACATAGATGGCAAACCCCTGAGAATCATGGCCCAGCCAAGTTGACACATAATCTCAATCATCAAAGCCGCATTATTCTTTTTTTTTTTTTTTTTAATTGTGATTTGGGAGAAGATTTACAGAGCAAATTCACTTTCCATAT
>NW_006921863.1:813561-814013 GCF_000298275.1 Orycteropus afer afer
TGTTGTTGTTATGTGCCATTGAGTCAACCCCAACTCATAAAAACCCCTCCTTGGGTTTCCAAGGCAGTATCACTATAGAAGTATATTGCCCCATCTTCCTTCCAAGGAGTGGCTGTTGGGTTTGAATTGCCAGCCTTCTGGTTAGCAGTCAAGTGCCTTAGGTACTATGCTACCAGAATGCCACTTGCCATGAAATTGATTGCAATTCACGGTGGCCTCATGTTTGTCACAGTAGCACTGTGCTCGGTATGTTTTTTGTTTTTGTTTTTGTTTTTTAATTGTGATTTGGGTGAAAATTTACAGAGCAAATTCACTTTCATTTGGTATATACAGCAGTTCACATACACTTTGTCTCATGACATTGACCACAATTTACCACAATGCAACAACTCCCCTCCCACTTCCTCCAATAGTTACCTCTTCCCAGTGTCCATCCCTCCATGCACTCCTGC
>NW_006921863.1:814842-824409 GCF_000298275.1 Orycteropus afer afer
TTTGTTGTCTGTACCTCCCATGCACCTCTCTATGTCTTTCTCTTTCTCAATGCCACCATATTGGTCACTCGCATTTAGTACATTGCCCTTCTCTTCACCCAAATCAATACCTACCTCTATCTACCTAACAGTGTTCCCTCCCCGCCCCTCCTACCCCTGGTAACCAACAAAGAAAATTTCCTTCCATAGATAACTTTTCCTTGACTTTTACAATAACGGACTAATACAATATTTGTCCTTTTGTGATTGACTTTTTCACTCAGCATAATATCCTCCAAGTTAATCTATGTTATGCATTGTTTTGCAGATTCTACATTATTCTTTAGCATTGCATAGTATTCCTTTGTGTGTATGTACTCTGTATGATTTTTAATTGAAGATTTTTCACAAATAGATCACTAGGTCTTTCCTCTGAAGTACTGCTTGGTGCACTGGAACCTGCAGCATTTTGGTTAGCAGTGAAGTGCTTTAAACTTTGGACCATCCAGGAACTTCTCTTAAGTTCCACTATCCAGAAATCAACAATTTTTCATCAGGACATTCTTAACCTCAGAAAGACATACTTTTGGCTGTGTTTCCTGAGAATACATTAACACATTTTTTTTTCCCCTCTGCTTTTCTTTTCTATTTTGCCTAGTGTTTAAAAAGAGACAAAAAGCAACCTAGAAATTAATTTCTTTTTTTAGATCTCTTAGCCACAAAATTGCTTAAATCATCTTAGGAACAGACTCATTATTCTTTGTAAAGATTGATACAAAATAATTTAATATATCTTTTTCGACAATGTAAAAACAAATCATTGTTTGATATGTAATTATTTGCAAGAGAAAACAAGGACTCAAAGACAAACATTGAAGTTTGGAAGGATATCAATTGAAATAATATAATAGCTTTCTAATACACCCCCAGAAAGGTAAGTTAAAAACGTAATGTTATTCATGACATATTTTAGTCAGTTAGGCTACTACAGTTTTTAGTGTTTCTTTTCTACCTCCTAGTTCATTGTGTATGAACTGGGATCTTAAATTTTGCAATTATCCATCCAAGGTGCAGCAATTGGTCTCTATTGTGGCACAGAGAGGAAGGAGAGTAAGAAGTCAGAGTAGGAAATGGAATGTGTGTTTAGTGCCTCCATAAACAACTGCCTCCTTTGCCATGAAACTAGAAGAATTGAATGGTCGTGGGCTTCCATTTACTGAATGTTTTGATAAGAGATTATAGAAGAACCATGATAAATAGGGGGACATGTGAAATAGAATTTCAAATTATCATGAAATCCAAACATTCTGGAATCACTGAGGCTCAAAGGTTTCCCAAAACTATTGTCCCAGGATAATTAATCCCTAAACTGAAACTATTCCCTGAGGTTATTCTTAAATCAAGTGATAGTTTAACTTCATTAGAAAAGCCTATCTGCTTTGAGCATTGTGCTTTTTTAAAAAGAATTATCTATATGTGATCAAACTCACAACAGGTTAGAAAGGAACCTTAGATGTTAGTGATACTAGGTTAATGGTGGTGGAATAATTTGGAAAATGACAACAAGAATGGGTGCAAAACTTGAAGAATATAATCAATGTCACTAAATTGTTCTTGTGGAAATTGCTGAATTGTATGTGCATATTTTCACCAAAAAAATAATAACTTTAAAAAAATAAAACATAACAGCAAAAAAGTGTAATTCACGGCACACCTAAAAATCATATAGTATTTTGAACAAATGCAGTAAGTAGGCATTTGAGACAGATAGAAAAAGTAGAGCATGCACAAAACTTTATTAAAGGATATTTAATAAGCTAATAGGTGGAAAGATGTATTATGTTTCAGAGCAAATGAAACAAGTTCATGTGAAAGATAGAAGCTATTTTCCATTGACCTATAACAATTAAAGTGAACCCATCAAATTTCACAGGGACATATTTTAATTAAAGAAAAAGTCACAGTAGTTCATCAATTAGAGTAAGCATGTAAAAATAGTAAGTAGGATTTTGAAGAACAGTTTCTTAACCTTATAGACATTAAAATATATTAGAAATTCATAGAAATTAAACCAAAGACAGAGAGAGAAAAACGAAAAGTATGCAAAGTCTCAAATTTATATAAAAAATATTGTTTGATAAAGGTGACATTTCAAATCAGTTGATGTATTAAATATTTGGTTAAAGGAAAATTTAATTTGACATAGTTAAAGGAAGAAACCACATAGTAAAACTAATCTTAAAACTTCAAAATAAAACAAGAATTCTGGTCAAACTTTTGTGGTTTTTAAGACATTGTATAGAGTGGCTAGGATATCTGGTGGCATAGTGCCTAAGGCATTTGACTGATAAATAGAAGGCCGGTGGTTCAAACCCACCAGCCACTCCTCAGAAGGAAAATTGGGCAATCCACTTCCATAGTGATATTGCCTCAGAGACTCAAGGAGGGGTCGCTGTGAGTGGGATCCGACTCCATGGCAGTGAGTTCGGAGTTTGGTTTACAGAATGGCTATTTGTGGATATGTATCTGCAAAGGAATTACCATGACTTCCAATTTCCTTTTCACACCATACTAAGGGTTGAATAAAAGGCTCTGTCACTGTCAGAAAGTTATCTTTAATTCATGGATTCCTTTATTAAGGACTGAGTGATCTTAGACATTAGAAAGCAACAATGCTCTGGTCGTTACCCTCAGCTGCCTGTGAGTTGGTGCTTATTGCTCCCATGGAAAGGAATCCTCAGCAAGCAGTTCCAGTGACTGCAGGAGCAGAGATTTAAAGTTAAGGCTATCACTTCCTCCACCAGACTGTTGTTGAGGCCAAAGGTGCCATCTGGGACTGAAATGGAGATTTGTTATTTGTTTTAAAGCTTTAAAAAGGACTTCTCCTAACTAATTAGAAAAAAACGGACTGTCCATTTCCCTTTCACAGAAATGGAGCTATTCAGAAAATTCATAAGCTTCTTCTTCTGCATTTGAAGGTATAAAAATTAAAAATTAAAAAACCTAAGTGAAATTAAATAATCAATAATAATAATGTAAGTACAGTAAGTACACTAGAAACCAGATAAAACAATAAATAATTATTATTTAAAAAATACAAAAAATAAAGAGCTTACCAACCTCCTTTATTTAAAATAAACTGGCTAACGTGTGAATTGGAGGTCTATTCAGTTAAGTTATCAAAACCAAGGTTTCTCTAAGGAAAAAACTTAAGGCATTTTTTTCTCATTTGCCAAGGTCCCTGGGCAGAGTCTTGGACAAAACTGAGTCACTTGTTCCGGCCATATTCCAGAGTAACACATTATTTTATAGGAGAAAGGAAAATGTTAAAATAATGCAAAGGCATTTTCAGCTGATGTTGAGTCGGATCACCATAGGCAAAACTACTAATATCTCCAATCTCCATTCTAAATATTATTATAATGTCTCCCTTTCATGAACAAAAGAATTAGAGTTGACAGATCAATAGTACTGTTAATTGTCTTTAAAAAGTGGACAAATGCAATTTTAAAACTTTTTGACAGGAGTATGTGCCTTCCATTTGATGCACTTTCAGTTCATTCATGTCCAATTTGAATATCTAAGAGATTATCTAAATAATAATAATAATAAACATGGTTTTACATTGATTTGCAATCTCTACTTTCAAATTCATGTAAATTTTTTCATTAGATTATTTTATTGAAAAAACATTCAAGAATGTACCTCATAAAAAAAAAGGCTGAATGAAAATAGAAAAGGATTTTCTTCTCATTTTATCTGTTGATAATAGCAGAGTACAGTTTCTTATTGCCATGTATTTTTATTATATAATTAATAACTCTGCAGTTCAAAATATGCATTCCATTATATTTCAGATCACAGATTGCATTAAAAATCAAGTTGCATACTTGTGCCATTAAGAAAATTATAATTATGTGAATAGAATCAGAAAAGTCTGAATTATCTAAGGATTTAACGAGGCAAAGTACATTTCACATCATAGTCTCTTATATATGCTTTATATTCTTTTTCTTGGAAAGAAAAGCTTCCTTTTGAATTAAAATATTCATAATCACTAAATAAAGCAAGAAAGGTATGCTGTCATTATATTTATTAAATATTATAAAAAATCACTTGCTTGAAATGATTCCTTTTGCATAAACTCTCATAAACACAAAGACAAGACATTATAATTATCTTCATAGCAAGGACTATGATATGTCTTTCCTCTTCTCAATTTTAATATAGATATCAGGGTTTCTGCCATTTTACCTTCCGAACTTGTATTTGAAGAACTGAATGAATTTAAAATATTTATTCAAATTTTTCATATGATAATGCAACAATAATTTAAGAAAAATTACTGCTATTATATGAGACATTCATAACATTTTATCTTACCTTAATAAAACTTTAAAAATCACTATATATTAGGGAAAATCCACTAGCCACTCTGGGGAAGGAAGACTGGGCAATCTACTTCCATAAAGATCTATTGCCTTGGAAACCCAAAGGGGGTCACTATGAGTCAGAATCAACTTGAGGGCAGTGAGTTTGTTTTTGGTTTTAGGGAAAATTTCTTAGGATCCTGTCATCTCCAGACAGGATTAATGTAATTGATGTCAATGTTAAATACTTGAAATTAAATGGTATTCTCCTGGTGTCTGAAAAAATAAACCACATTTTACATTTCACTTGACCCAATACCATATATTGAAACATATTCCCTTTCAGATGTTTGTTTTTTCCATGAAATGATAGTGATAACATATTTTGCTGATTTTTTTTTCTTTAAATTGTAGCCCATTACTGAGCCAAGAAAATCCAATAGGGTGCTATCTATTCATATTTTTTTACATTTATTTATTGAATGTATGTTGTTGTTGTTATATGCTGTTGAGTTGGCTCCAACTCACAGTGTCTTAATGGACAACAGAATGAATCACTGCCTGGTCCTGTACCATCCTCACAATCGTTGCTATGCTTGAGCCCATCGTTGCCATCACTGTGTCAATCCATCTTGTTGAGGGTGGAGTGTAGACACAATGTAGACACATTTTTATTTAGGTTTCATTTAGGTTAGGATTTGTCCAATTACTATGTTTGAAGCATTAGCCAAAAAGTTTTGTACATTTTAAATCAATAGTCTCTGGCTCAAATTTTAGCAGTGCTATAAATGGAGAAAAAGAGAGAGAAATGCCAATAAAAATTAGATGAAGGGAGAAATACTCCAAGATTCTCTTTTAGACTCTAAATCTATGACTTGTTTAAAATTTCATTTAAATATATGTTTAAATAGTTATTGCTATGGTGAGTGAGAAAGATGCTATTATTGTCTTATCTTAAGTCAGGAGACATTGAGCTCAGGTTTTCTATTAGAAAGAAAGTTTAGGGCTTCCAACCCTGCTCAATCATCATAAACACTATTTCATTCCTGTGGAAGATTTCTTCTTTCATCACACCTTGTACATTCATGAGTATTAATGCCTTTCTGTTTTTATTACATTGTTGACATTTCTTAAAATTAATTTTCCACTATACACTAATATTTCAAATATATAGAAAATGGTTCTAGTACTTCTACCAGGCACAGGAGACTAGAGGACATATGCTGTGCCCACAAAAATCACTGGAGTTGTCACATTGGATTCAAGAACAAATTAAGCACATTCATTTATTCAGCACTTATGTAGTATCAGTTACTATAAATTGATGGAAAAAAAGAAATAAGAAATAGGGAAATTTGGAAAGGAGGCAACATACAAAAGAAACAATAGAAAAACTAATATGAAAAGTGAGACATTGATAAAAAAAGATGTATAACATTAGTACACACAGACACACATAAATTAATAGTCTTTGAATAAACACAAAACATTATTAAAAACATAAAATAAACATTCTAAAATAAAATGGGGGGGGGATAGGTATACATATTATAAATATGTTGATTCTCCTTTTTCAACTATGACCGCTTTCCAAAGTGCCTATGGGGAAAAAAAAATAATGTGCAAAATTAGTCACGGAATTTTTTTTTAAAAAAGAAAAGGAATAAGAGTATACTATGCTAGCAGATATTAATCACATTTTAAAATCAATAATAGTTAAAAGAACATAGTTCTGGCACATGAACTCATAAACCAAAGGAGCAGTCAATAAAGGCACTCAGTAGAGCCAAATACATAGGGAAAAACAGGATGTGGGTAAATTGGCATTTCTTACCAGTGAAGAAGCCATGTATTATTAAATAAATGGTTTTGGTATAACTGGTACTTTTTTTGGAGGAAGAACAAGATCCATACTAGCAGTTTATACAAAAACTCAAGTGTCTGTTGGATATAAATTTATATACACACATGAAAATATAAAACCAATAAAAGTACCACATGAAAATATGTTTATAAACTTCGAAAGGTAACAGCATATTATAGGAGGGAAAACACAGAAACCATAAAGGAGAGGGATAAATTTCCTCATAAAAAATATGAAACATTTCAGAACAGTAAAATTAAGCAAAAGAGCTGTAAATTATGTTAAAGGACAAAACCCAGATGGATACATTATTCAATGTCAATATGGCACAGAATGGGCTGATTTCTTTACTATATACAGAGCTTCTACAATTCAATAAGAAAAATTGAGCAATCTAATGGAAAAAAATAACCAAAGACATGAAATACTAGGTCACATAAAGAAAATATAGATTATTTTTAAATATGTGAAAATGTGCTCAAAACTATTCATAATAATAGATATCCAAAACCGTGAAATAAATTTTTCATTTATCAGATAGACAAAATTGAAGATTGCAAACAAATTGTATTGGCTAGGATGTAGGGAGACAAGCATTCTGATGGGCTATGCGTAGAATTGGATTGATAAGGTGGCTGCGATGATGGGATCAAGTATAGCAGGGATTGTGGGGCTGGCGCGGGATCGGGCAGTGTTTCGTTCTGCTGTGCATGGGGTCGCTATGAGTCGGAAACAACTCGACGGCACTTAACAACAACAACAACAACAACAATGCGTAGAAGGATGAATTCATACTTCCTTTATGGATGGCAATATGGCAATACCCATAACAATTTTAGGAGCTCTGGTGGCGTAGTGCCTAAGGCACTTGACTGCTAATCAGAAGGGTGGTAGTTTAAACACACCAGCCACTCCTCGGAAGGAAGATTGGGCAATCTACTTCCACAGAGATATTGCCTTGGAAACCTAAGGAGGGGTCCGTATGAGTCAGAGACTACTCCATGGCACATAACAACAACAACAACATAACAATTTTAAATATACAAACTCTCTGACTCACTATTACTCCAAGCAATCTAACCTACTGAATGTATATCTAGTACACATGTGCAAAACTGTATGTTCATTACAGCATTGCTTGCAATAGCAAAAGACTGCAAGCAACTTAAATGTCCATCAAAAAGAATTTACAACAAGAATTTTTTCCAGTATAAAAAAAGAACAAGATGCACATTGGTTACATAATTTGGTAACATTTATGAAAAGTATGCATTTATTCTTATATGTATTTAGCATGTGTGTGCATGTGCATGTAACTGTTTATATTTGTAGAGCTCTGGTGGCATGGTACCACTTTGGAAACCGAAAGGGGGTCGCAGTGAGTTGAAACTGACTCAATGGTAGTGAGTTTGTCTTCTTTTTTGGTTAGTATCATTGCTGTGTGCCTTGTACTAGGAGCTCTGGTGGCATAGTGCCTAAGGCATTAGACTGCTAATGAGAAGACTGGTGGTTCAAACCCATCAGCCACTCCTGGGAAAGAAGGTTGGACAATCTTCTTCTGTAGTAATCCACCTTCAAAAACCAAGGAGGGGTTGCTATGAATCCAATCCAACTTCATGGCAGTGTGTTTGGTTGTTTGGTTTGGTCCCTTGTACTGTGCTAATCCCTTTTCCAACATACTGTACTAATCCCTTTTCCAACTATGAGTTTAGGAGCTCTGGTAGCATAGTGCCTAAAGCATCTGACTGCTAACCAGAGGGCTGGTGGTTCAAACCGACCAGCCACTCCTCGGAAGGAAGGCTGGGCAATCTACTTCCGCAGTGCTATCACCTCGGAAACATCACCTCGGAAACCCAAGGAGGGGTTACTTTGAGTTGGGTCCGACTCGATGGCACATAACAACAACAATCGTGAGTTCACTACTATGTCTAACTCCATTTTATGAATTGAATCCCTTGATAATTAACTGACATGTCAATTTGCTACTTTAAATCAGTAGAGAAAGAATTGCAATGCGGGTACGTCCTATCCCAGAATATAAATCAATTGGATCCTACTCCACCTCAGTGAGGTTTTGAGTTTGAGAGAATATGTTTAGAAGGATACACAAGCAAAAGATACTAGTTAACAGTATTGGGAAGGAGCACTTGTGGTGCACTGGTTAGGCACTTGGTTGCTAACATGGAGGTCAGCATTTGAACCTACCAGCCCATTCACAGGAGAAAGATGTGGCAATCTTCCGTAAAGATTTCCAACCTTGGAAACCCTATGGAAGCACTTCTATCTTGTCTGATGAAATGAAGCAGGGGGTGGGGGGGGGGAAGGATAGGGTCTCTAGAAGTCAGAATTGATGGCTTCAAGGAAACGGTGGTTGCCCCTGAGGAGACAGCTATGTTTAAGGAGGGAATCTCATTAGCAGGGATACTTTTATTTCCCTGTACCTTCTTGTAACTTTTGAAGTTTTATTACGTACTTGTCTTAAAGGGAGCTCTGGTGGCATAGTGCCCAAGGCATTTGACTGCTAACCAGAAGGCCAGCAATTCAAACCACCAGCCCTCCTCGGTAGGAAGAGTGGGCCATCTACTTCCATAGAGATATTTAAGTCAATGACATAGGTTGAGGAGAAACAGACATGTTTAACAGAAACTGGAGGGAAAGAATTAGAAGCCCAGAAATTCTTGCACCAGAGTCAGACTCTGAAGGTGAGTATGTAAACAGCATCCATCAGCGCATCAAGCAGGGAAATGCTGGAACTAGGTGTTTGATATAAAACTTGCAGTCTTAAAAATTAATTTTCCCTAGTGTTCATAGTGAAAAGATTGGAGAAGTTTAGAATGTAACACTAAGCTGTGTTTAATGCATGTATATACCTAAATGGAAAGAACCATTTATAATTATTTGGAAAGATAAGGCTAACACAATAAAACAATTAGAGAAAAATGCAAAATAGCAGTAAATCTAAGAAACTATCTTCTGTGGAATTGTAATAATACAGAGAGATTTGTGAGAAGATTGCAATTCACCCAACTGGATACATAAGAAGGCATTTTAGGTCTGGATGAAAACTTGAGCAGAGGGCTGGAGAAAAGATTTAACTTGGCTCTTATGGGGAGCATGAAAAAGTGTTATGAGATATGCTATATTGAAGAATTTAAAAAATATTTTTGACTCATTCAAGCAACATGGATTATAAAATGATAACTACAGTTATCATTTTATAATATATATATATTTTATAATATATATATAATTATATATATATAATTATATATATATAATTATATATATATTATAAAATAAGGTTGGGCAATCCTACTTCCGTAGTGATACTGCCTCGGAAACCCAAGGAGGGGT
>NW_006921863.1:824720-837205 GCF_000298275.1 Orycteropus afer afer
CAACTTAAAATGAAAATATATAAATAAAATAAGTTTGAGCACTGTCTAAAAACATGTTGTAACATAATGGATACAAAAAGCGTTCCTGGAATCAGATCGGAGCTCAGAGCCTGACTCTATCCCTTCCTGCCGTTTTGATCTTGGACAATTTACTGCAAATATTTTGAACTTTGGTTTCCTCAACTGTAAAATGCAAGTAATGTTTACCTCATAAATTTGTTGGGATGATTACTAAGACAAATACATGTAAAAGTCTGTTTAGCACACAGTTGATCCTCCATAACTGTTGCTAGCAGAGTGTAAAGGGTTCTGGAATCACACTTAAGTTCACTTACTAGCTCCAACATTTACTAACTTTGTAAGTTTGGGCAATTTACCTAACCACTCTATGCTTTCTTCCTTCTCTATAAAAAAGAGCTGATGACTGTAACCTACTCTAGTGCTATCTAACCAATTATCACAAACTTATTATTTAAAACAATACCCATTTACCGGCTCACAAATTCTGTAGGTCAAAAGTCTTGGTGGGTTTGACTGGGTTCTCTAATTTGAGTGTGATAGGACTGAAATCAAAGTTTTAATTTCAATTTAAAGTTTATAATCCAAAGGAGTTCTGGTGGCATAGATGATAAGGCATTTAGCTGCTACTGAAGGTCAGCAGTTCAAAGCCACCAGCTGCTCCATGTGTAGAAAATGAGGCAATCTACTTCTCCAAAGAAACTCAATGCGGGTTGCTGAGTCGGAATCAACTCCAAGGCAGTGGGTTTGGTTTTTATCCAAAGACAAGAAATAAATCTATATTTTCAAAAGGAGCTCTGGTGGTGTAAGCACCTAAGGCATTTGACTCCTAATCAGAAAGCTGATGGTTCAAACCTACCACCCACTCTTTGGAAGGAAGGTTGGACAATCTACTTCTGTGAAAATTGACCACTTTGGAAACCCAAAGGGGGTCTCAGTGAGTCGAAATCAACTCACTGGCAGTGAGTTTGTCTTCATTTTTTTGGTTGCTAACATTGCTGTGTGCCTTATACTAGGAGTTCTGGTGGTGTAGTGCCTAAGGCATTAGACTGCTAATGAGAAGGCTGGTGGTTCAAACCCACCAACCACTCATTGGAAAAAAGGTTGGGCCATCTATTTCTGCAGTGATACCACCTCGGAAACCCAAGGAGTGGTTGGTATGAATTGGATCCAACTTCATGGCAGTGTGTTTGGTTTGGTGTCTTGTACTGTTCTAATTCCTTTTCCAACATACTACTGTAAGTTCACTACTATGACTAACTCCATTTTATGAATTGAATCACTTGAAAATTAACTGACTTGTCTATTTGCTACTTGAAATCAGTAGAGAAAGAATTGCAATTCAGGTATGTCCTATCCCAGAATATAAATCATAGCTAATAAGAACAATTCTTGAAAATGAAAAACTTTCCACAATGCCAACTTTAGCTTGGTTTGTTGATACTTCATTCTACCATAAGGTAACATTTTTTTTTCCCCCTTGTACTCTAAATCTACAACAGGGTAACAGATATTTTGAAGAAAAAGACTTCAGAGTGAAAAAAAAAATTAAAGTTTGCAAAATGATGGATTAAAAAGTATACGAAATGTTTCCTAACCATGATATCTTCAAAGTTCTTATTAATCACTATGAATCCCAAAAGAGCTGTTCTAATATGAAGTATCTCCCAAAATTATTTGACCATGGCATTGTTTCCTTTTTCTTTTTAGGGAAGAAAAAAAAAAATCTTGGGAAACAATTTGAGATAAGTAACATATAGATTCATATTTGACAATTTTGACACATATTTGGAAAACTGTAGGCTTAATCATATGTGATTAGTAAAGGCCCCTTAGGACTTTACATGAGGTAGAAGATTCCTAAGAGAATGTTGTCCTTCTTAATTTTTTGTTAAAATCTATTTCTTGTGCTCTTTTAACATTTTTTATGTTCTACTTTTGCAGGTGCAATATACAGGTTTAGTAAGAGTGAAATAAGTCATTTAACTATAAACTAAGTGAAATATTTAGAATCTTTAGAAGGAAAGTTTTATTTGTAGATTATCATTATCAATAGGGGGTTAAAAAAAAAGTATAAATGGCCACAAGAAGCTATGGGTCCAAGATCATTTATCAAATTTAGATTGGAAAACAGAGCTCAATGTGTTGTTGTTGTTGCTATGTGCTGTTGAATCGGACCTGTCATAGGGACCCCTCCTTGGGTTTCCGAGGCAGTATCACGACGGAAATAGATTCAACCTTCCTTCGGAGGAGTGGTGGGTTTGAACCACCAGCCTTCTGGTTAGCAGTCAAATGCCTTAAGCACTACGCTACCAGAACTCCTATGTAGAGCAAGTTAATTGGCAACATCTTTCAAAATTTGTCAGGTAATGCAGAATGCATTACTAACATCTCTCCAGATATGTGGCCATAGAATATTCACTTTAATGTAGTATTACGCCCTCTGGAGTTGTGAAAAACAAATTCTTTAAATTAAATAAAGATGAATTGTTAATACACTACTGCCAAAAAAAATAAATAAATGTGTGCTTATCAAGAACACATCTCACAAGACAAACGAAAACAGGAAATAAAACTCTGAACTCACTCTTCAGTTCTTCAATTCCTTAATTAGAGACTTGTTTCTGATTGCACATTTTCAGGTTTTAATTCATATTCTTTAGAAATAATGCCTTATAACTAATATTAGACATTTCATTTCTAATTGTTAAAAAGATAGTTTATGATGAACATGCCACAACATAATTGAAAGCATACTTTCAAAATTAAGTTATAATTATGCACCAGAAAATGGAAATTTGGTTGTTTGAAGCTACTCAGCTACAGCTCTGGACAAGGCTGTCTTACTCTAACATCCATGACTTCAGGCTAAAAATAGACAGTAAATAAACGATTCCCTGTCTTTCCTTTGCAAAGAATTTTTTTTTTTTTTTTTCCCTCCTGAACCAAACAGGAGATCTGAACAAATCAAATTCTGAAGGGCGCCCCCCCACTAGTCCAATACTTTAACTTCTGGCTAAGAATATGTACTAGTATTTCCCATCCCAATTGCATTCTTGATCTCACATCGAATTCCAAAAGGAAGGTAGAAATTCAAGAGTAAAGGGCTCACGGCAGCAAACAGGTGATGCTGCTGGCAGCAAACAGGTGATGCTGCATGTCCCGTTGATCACTGTTATCTTTTCCTTAGTGAATTCTCCATTCAACTGTTTACCTTCTAGGATGATTCCTCAGTTTCTCTGTCCTTCTGTCCCTTTCCCCAACTCTTTCCCTAGAAGGATTTTAAAAAGAAAAGAAGAAGAAGAAGAAGAAGAAGAAAGAGTAGAGCCTTGTTTCATTTTGGTATCTGCAACTGCTGAAATAGAATTGGATTCATGTACAGTAAGCAATCATTCCAACCAAAAAAACAGGAGAAAGCGTTATTGTAAGCCATGGGCTATATTTTTGTTCCAAAAATTTTCACTGCAAAAAGCTGTCATACCAATTCGTTTATTGTTTCTGACGGATAGCAAGGAAATTTGATCCACTTTCATGAACTTCAAGAAGATGTCCTGGACTTCTGCTTTCTTGCACCATCCCCAAATTTGCCCCACAATTTTTCATTGAAGCACTTGTCTGCTCAGCGCCATACATCTTCTACTGGCTTGCCCTAAGCCTTCATTCACCCTTTCGCCCCAGTGAATAAATGAGCCCTCCCAGCACTAAAGCTAACTAAATGCAGACAGAACCGCAGAGCTCTGTCATTACTGATTAGCATCTGGCTGCTGATGAGGTTGCATTTTCTGAGAAATCCGGGACAGTTCACTTTGCAGAGATCAGACTCTCACGCAACATCCTTCGTGCCCCTAGAGTCACTTTTCAAAATCTCTTAACTTGTTTTCCCGGTTATGATAAGATGGAACTTCAGGGGAATCTTTAACATGGTTAATTATCAAGTCAGTGCTGAAAAGCTAAAGCATCTCTGACATCAAGTGTGCCCCCCACCCCCCGCCCTTAACCTCAGAGTCGCCGGCGTGTGTGCAGAAGGTGCAGCCGATGTAGGAACTTCAGAACCATTGGCAGGTGCCAGGGTGTGGCTGTGGTTGTCTCCCTTTTCTCCTCCAGCAGAAGGAGCCACCTCTGAGTGAGTGAGAGAGAGACAGAGAGAGAGAGGGAGAGAGGGAGAACGAGGGGGAGGCAGGGAGGAGGGAAAAAAAGGAGGGCGGGGGCGGGCGGCACCTGGGGATCGGGGATTGCGCTTGCGAAGCTCAGCCTCACACGCACGCCGCCTCTGTTTGTACACAGTGTTCTCCCGGCCTCCCGTTCGCTCCCTGCCTGCTCACGCTTCATTGTTCTCCAAGTCAGAAGCCCCGCAGCCGCGGTGGCGAGAGCAGCGCGAGCCGAGCGCGCCAGAGCCAGTCCGCCTGCGGACTGAGCGGGTGACCCAGAGCGGCGGCGGAAGCCCGCACCCTGCCCCGCCCGCTGCGCCTCGGCCGGACCCACCCGCAGCAGAGGGCTGAACCAGCCGGTGGCTCCACTGTGCTCGCCCTTCTCCTTGCGCTGGAGCTCAGGCAAAAAGAGAGGAAAGATTAGCTACCACTCTTTCTACCCCTCTCCAAGAATTTGTTTAAGGAAGCGCTGCGGGAAGAAGACATCTTCCTGAATTCTCTGGCAGGGGCGGGGTCTGCCACTGCCCCACGTTGCCACTTCGGTGACACTACCCTCTGTGCCTACCCCTGCCCTGCTGGGGTCACGTTTGGGAGACCGGATCATGACTCGTTCCGTGGCCGTCTGGCTCTTGGTCGGACTCAGCCTCGGTGTCCCCCAATTCTGCAAAGGTGAGACGTCGGGACGAGGGCCGCTGGGTACGGATCGGGAGTGAATGGTCCCCTGTGAAACGCAGAGTAGGGGCCGGCGTCCCTCCCCGGGGCGCGCCGGGAGTGGCGAGTGCTGCGGGCGGCGCGGAGGAGGAGGCGCGCCCTGGGGACCCCGGGAAGTGCTCCCAAAGTCAGAGTAGAGTGCGCGAAGCTGAGGGGGGAGGAGGGTGAGAGGTACTCTGACGAGATGGAGAAAAAAAGAGGGCCAGAAGGAAGGCGCGAGGGGAAGGCGCTCTAGGGAATCAGTGATTCTGCGGCTCTCTCAGCCATCGGGTCGCCGCTTGAACCTTTCCTGAGCATTGCAGGCGATTCCCCCCGCTGGCGCCAGGCGTGGGTTTGGTTGGGGACCGAGCGGGAAAGCGAGTGCGCCTGGGATGTGATCCGGTTGCTTCGGACCGAGGCTGTAGAGCAGCCGGGCTGTCCGCCTTGCAGGCGCGTTTTTATAGAGCGAGGTTGGAGCTGGGGTTTTAGTGAACTAATACTGAGAGTTTTGGCCCCGGGTGAAGTGAAAGTGGCTCTAGCAGTTCGCCGTTCTTCCACCTTCACTTCCAGGGCTCTCATCAACGACCACACAAAAACCCCCAAAATCCCCAGGGACCTCGTGCTTTTTTCTCTCTCTCTCTGCCTGTCCTCTTTGAGCACAACTCTTGGTACAGTGTGAAACATAACAACCCTAGCGTTCCTACCCAGAGGCAGAAAAGTTGTTAAGAGCTGGTTTGATTCGGCTTTCCGTGACTTGCATGAAATATATATTCCAGTCTTAAAAAAAAAAAAAAAAAATACTTGAACACGTCTTTTGGTGAGTTGTATAAGTGACTTCCAGGTTCTCTGCAAGATTTGACTTGTCAATAGAAGCCTTGGTCCAGGCCCTGGTCTTGGGGCAAGCCTGGGCTAAAGTGGCGTCGGGGAAGGGCAGGGAAGCGGCATGCGATTCTGAGGAGGCCGCGCCAGGGGGACCTGCGCCCCTCCTGCGCACGGGCGGATCCTTCTTAGGGTTCTGCGCTTAATAAAACCTTATTCAGGCTGATTTCAAGTAGAGAGCTGAGTGAACTACAAGGTTTAAAATTCTATGCTTCTAAAAAGGGTACTTGGACTAAAAAATGCGTTGATTACAATCCACTTGAGATAAGACATTGTATAAATATTCTACACCATACATCCATGCACCTATTCATCTATTTGTCTTGGAGGAAAATTGTGCACTCTTGTTTGCTTTGAGAAATCGGATGCTTTGGGCACATACCCTAGCCCTCCCAACAGAGCTCCGTAGGGGCACATTCTTTAAGCCTCCCTATTTTCCCCGGTATGTAGGCGTGTATGTAGGTGTATGTCTCGCCGGCGATTACAAAGTGTCCTTTCAGTTATCAGGCAGAGGCAGCCACTCCACTGAAGGTTAAGGAATGGTAATGGCTCTGTAGTTGCTTGTCCGAATTCTCAGCGATCAGAAAAAGACGGTGCTCCCATCCCAGTGTTTTTCCTTGCTCTTATTTTCCTTCTGCACTCCTTCTGCACTTCGATCCTTTGGCTGAAAGAGAAGAGGAAAACTGCAGGCACTACCCTCTCTTCCTCCCTTCCCCGCCTCCATTCCCACTCCAAACACAAAAACACTAACACTCACCCACTCACACGCACCTACACCTTGACACCGCCGCCACCATCTGTCCCTGCGCGAAGGTGGAGGGCAGCCGGGTGGAGGAAGAGAAAGTGCGTCTGGCATCTGTGGTCGCGCTTACCTCGATGGGTCTGGTTTCAGGAACCCAGGGGCGCCCCCAGTGCTGGCTCTCCTCAGTCCCGGACTTAGCCTCTTAAAGATAGCCTCGCTGAGGACACTGCTTAGTAGACCTGACAGTTCAAGGATGGAGATACTGCTTATTCCATTCCTGTCCTCCTGGACAATGCTCGGCAGCTGTGTACTCCATATTCCCTAGTAGATCTCTCCCTTTTCAGCCAGCCTGTGGGAAAGAGAAGAGGGCTTTAGCAGAGAAACGGACTGTTCTGCATTAACTCTTGTTGTTAAACTTACACTTGCCTAATTTATTCTCCTTCAGCCCTACAGAAGGCAGAGTGCATCTCCCATAATAGCTCCACACAATTAAACTTTGAGCAAACTTATTGAAGCCTCTGTTAACACTGAAAAGTTTCCTTGCAACCCCCCCCCACCCCCGCAAGACATTCTCTATCTAATATAGCCTTTTAGAAGTTGATATTTTCCCAATGTGTGGATTGCAATTTACATGCATTAACGTCTGGAATTTGATCAGGATATAGAACTCCTTTTATAGGTCGCTTTGATTTTAAAATTAAACCAATGGATCAGTCAGATTGAATATTTTATTAACTCTTAAATTATTCATTGTTATGGGTTGCTCTAAAATCCAATAACATGCATACAGTTGCAGCAAGCACATGACATCTTATGCAATCTGTTCCTGTGTCTGCAGTTTGTGCCTGAAGTCTTTAGGCAAATGGCACTGTCTAAAAATGTCTAGACAAGTCCTAAATACTATGAATCATTGGCATTTGCATTTTCTTTTTTTCAATCAATGGTGATTTTTAGTCACTTCTGTATGAGAACAAATTAGTACCTGAACAATCTCACTCCAGATAACACTATACTTCTGTGATTACTATAGCAATATTTATGTTCAAGTAAAGAGCCTTCCATGTTTTTTTAATTAAATATTAGTGTCTACATTACCTAATTTACGTGACCATTAATTTTGTATTTTAGATATAAAAATTCAGAGTCCAGGTGAAACATGTAAAAATAATTTTGAAATATCAAATTAAAAATAATAGTTAAGTGAAGACAAGGTATTCATCTGTGACACTTTGATGTTAAAGCAAAAGCTTGGTTATGTCATACCACTGCTATGATATAACAGACTTTTTTTCTCTAGTCCTGAAAAAGGTTCTGTTATTATTCCTAAAATATTTCCTTAGCATTGAAATAAAATTTGTTTTAAATATGTATGGTTTTTCAAAAACATTTTTATTGGTGAAAAATTCAAATGGTCTATGTTTATATCTTTGGTATTGAAGTTGCAAAGATTTCCATATCCAAGCAAATGTATTGCATTTCTGAACTAATCCTAAATTAAAACTCGTATTTTTTTTCCAAATATATTGATACCAATGTTGATATTAAATGTATGAACAAGATCTAGATTTTTTGATAAATATTTTACTAAAGCTTGTTTTTTGCTAGATAGAAAGATATTTTCATCATAAAATTGCATCAACATAAAATAATAAAATATACATAACTAAAATAAAATTACCTGTGGTTCAATGCCATTACAAAATATGAGGTTTTCAAGTTCTTCAGTTTTTCAAGAGTCTAAATCTGTAGGTATTCTAAACTATTTCACTGATGCTAATTAAGTGGAAGTTTTTATTAGTGACAATTTTTTTTGAAAACTTTCCATCTTCTAAAAGCTTTTGAGTAATGATATGAACGGTATGTGTTTTCATCTGTGTAGTTTTCCAAACCTCCTCATCTGAGAGTTTCCTGAGCATAAATCTGATATTCATTATTTACTGAACACACTTGAAGGTACAATAGCTTTGATTATGATTTATGATGAGGTGGATTCATTGAAAGGCTCTCTCTGGTGGCACAGTGGTTAATGTGCTCAGCTGCTAACGCAAAGGGTCTGCAGTTCGAACAGCCACTCTTCAGGAGAAAGATGTTGCTCTGCAGGAGAAAGATGTGGCAGTCTGCTTCTGTAAAGATGTACAGCCTTGGAAACCCAGAGGCAGCTCTACTCTGTTCTGTAGGTTCGATATGAATTGGAATCGATTTCACGGCAATGGGTGATATGGGTAAAGTCCATTTAGTCTTTGTTAGAAAAAAACAATAAAGTTCACACTTTAGAACTCAGTTCAAGCTAATGATAAATCAGAAATAGTAGATGCTGAGAAAAAAAGATAGTAGATTTTGCATATATTTAATTAGTGCAATGATGTCTATCATTGCTAATGAATTTACTTGTATGTAAACACACTGCCATCAAGTCAATTCAGACCTATAACAAGTCTATACAACAAAGTAGAACTGCCTTCATAGGATTTCCAAGACTGTAAATCTTTATAGAAGCAGATTTTCTCCCTCGGATCAGCTAGTGGACCTTTGGTTAACAGTGAAATGCCATAACCACTGTGCCACTAGATTCAGGTTTATTTCCTAAGTAGTCTGAAAATTGATATTATAGGGGAAAACCAAATAAAAGCCAGACCATTCATATTCAATTTCTCCTCAGAAGAAAGATGGGCAATCTACTTCTGTAGTGATACTGCCTTGGAAACCCAAGGAGGGGTTGCTATGAGTCAGGTCCAACTCAAAGGCACATAACAACAACAGCAACATTTTAATGAAGATATCTGGTACGTTTGTTTGTTTGCTTTTCACCATAGCCCACATAATGATTTTAACATCTTTTGGTTAATCAAAGCAAACATGAATTTTTAGGCAGAGTCAAATGGCTGTCATGTGAAATGGAGTAATTATTAATTTTTCCTGTGGTTTCCTAAGTGATATGCCAGGCAATAAGCATTATAATACTTAAACTGAGTGATTTACCATTTAATTGTCACTGAATATACCTTTGAAAGGTCTTTGATTTCAGAGAATTGTGGAAGAAAGCAGGCAGGAATTAACTCTGCCCTCACCAATAGGTGTCCGGATAATCAACAGAGCTCACTTAAAGGAAAGATGGAGAAATACAAGAAGTGAACTAGGAAATACAAATCTTCAAGCAAAGTAACTTTATAATCTATATGAAATTTATGTTAGATTTCAGTTTTCAGTGCTTTCCTGAGAAAGAAATGAAGCATTAATTGTAAGGATCTCGTCATTGTACAAAAGACTTTTAATAACACTTTCATGACTGAATTATTTTCTGCTTTGAATTTCATGTTGAAACTATCTAGGTGTTTTCAATACTGGAAAATGATTAGAATGAAATGAAAAAAAAAATTGAGGTAATATGGATTTTAATACAATTAGTGGGACATATATGTCCCAAGGGTTCTCTGGTGCTTGGGTAGGTGGGATGAGGCCCTTTCAGATTAATGCAGTTATACAGGCCCCCACCAGATGGCAGCACACACTTGTTGTTGTTGTTATGTGCCGGCTAGTCGGACCCAACTCATAGCAACCCTTCCTTGTGTTTCCGAAGCAGTATCACAACTGAAGTAGATTGCCCCATCTTCCTTCCTAGGAGTGGCTGGTGGGTTTGAACCTCCAGCCTTCTGATTAGCAGTCAAATGCCTTAGGCACTACGCTGCCAGAGCTCCCAAATGTGAGATAACAACTTCCCAGTTAACCATAAAGGTGGAAAATATAGATGTGATCAGTCCCATGGATCACAAAAAAGGTTAATTTGGAAACAGAGTTGCTCTGTTTAGACAAACAGGAGCACAACTATGTAGAATCTTTATTTTTTTAGGAGTCTCCTGAGTATCTTCCAATGGAAATACACATAGAGCTATGCAATAATTAATAATAGTAAAACAATTATTATTGAAATTTTTAGCACACTTTTTATGTGTACTGTTCATACCAACTACAGATTTTATAAATTTAAGTCCTGATATACTTATTTACATGGAGACATACATGCAGCTATATACTGTATACATCTTTTACACTTGAAAAATGTATATATGCATATATTTTTCCATCCATTTAATAAAATATACATTTCCTGGAGCTTGGAGTTTTTTTAAAAAAACATGCTGAAATAAATCCTATGGCCAAGAGAGACTAAAGGACATGATAAATAAAGCTCTGTCATTACCATTTTGACCAGTTATTCATTCTTAGATATTCCATGTCTATTGTGTATCAATAACTGTCAGAGATTTGATATCATTTCACTGTTTTTAACTGTCCTTTAACAGATAACCTTTCCTCTCAAATTAGTTTTAGCATCTGCTGATGTAGCCCTTAAAGCCACGTTACAGATTTGCCATTGCATTCTTTCTGCAAGTTCTGTCAGCTTTTTATACAGCCACTGGCATCATGCCAGCCAGTCTTCCTTCAGTGACATCCCTTCGATGTCAGAGTCCTCCTAAAATAAAAGTACTCAATTGCTCTCCCTTTCATTTTCTTGTTGGATAACAACTAGGGCATAGTATCCACTATGAAACTGATATGTCATTCTGTCGTCATTACTAAAAAGGTGTAAACATTGTGAAATATCCACCCCAGTGGCAGAGAAGTCACTTCCTTGCTGCTTCATCTATGTAAAATATAGCTGAGTGCCTAGATGTAAGTATCAAAACCCTTGGCCACCCAAAACAGATATCATGTTTAAACATTAGATCATAGATTACATCTTTCTTGGTTTTCAGGTTTCTGGACCCTTTATAAACTGGATCCAGAAAATGAAAGACAAATAAGGTAGTGTTGTTGTTATGTGCTGTCAAGTAGGCCCCGACTCATGGCAACCCCTCCTTTGGTTTCCGAGGAGGCAGTATTACTATGGAAGAAGATTGCCCAACCTTCCTTCTGAGGAATGGCTGGTTGGTTTGAACCACTAGTCTTCTGGTTAGCAGTCAAGTGCCTTAGGCACTATGCTACCAGAACTCTTAATCAGAGCCATAAAATGTGGCAGCTCTTAGAGAAAATGGAAATGGAAAAAAAAAATTTGCAAAAGATAGTGATATCTTCCAGGGCAAAAAAAAGGAGGGGGGGCATTTAGACATTTAGTGTAGATGGAGGAGTAGGCAGTGAAGTTTATAGATCTGAAAGCATTATTGTATGAATGAATATTATACTGATTGCTGTGATGATCTTGCATCCTAGAGAAAAGTTCACTTAAATGCATTCAACAATTTCTGGTTACAAAAGCAGTGAAATTATTTAAAAAGATTTTGTTAAAAATGTGTCAAGTTTTAAACATATGCTTAATGGTGTAATTTTCAGATATCTGATGAATTTACATATTTGAAAAACTTTATTTCCTCATCATGCCAGACAAGATATTATTATATTTTTTATTGATTCTTTTTCCTAAAGTAATGAATGAGGGTATCACAAAACATAGAACTCTATTTTGTAGAAAAGAAGTAGACATCCTAATGCAAATAAAATGTCCTGAAATTATTTGACTATATTTTAAGAAATAATGCACTGCTATTTTGTTTTAGAATATGCATTATTATAGTGATAACTGTGTAGGATTTGTTCAACAGAAGATTTATAGTGCGTGAAGTAGAACAGAGAATTTGAGTACAAGAATTAGGAGAAGGCTTTTAAGCACTAAAGCAGTTATGAATGTGACTGTTACTATGGAGAAAGAAGATTGACTGTGTCTTAGCTTTACTTTTTCTGTTTTCTAAAATAGGTCAGTATCAGACTGATCCCTTTTTAAGATAATTTAAAAGAGTGGACAGTTCCATAAATGGAAAACCCAAGGTTTTGATCTCTTGTTAAATGATAATGTGTGTAATTTGAATATAGTCTCTAAATGGGGTTTTGTTGTTGTTGTTTGCCGTCAAGTCGGCCCCAACTCATAGTGACCCCTCCTTGGGTTTCCAAGGCAGTATCACTATGGAAGTAGGATTGCCCAACCTTCCTTCCGAGGAGTGGCTGGTGGGTTTGAA
>NW_006921863.1:837500-838061 GCF_000298275.1 Orycteropus afer afer
CCACAGTTTCCAAGGCTGTGCCAAGGCATTTGACTGCTAACCAGAAGGCTGGTGGTTCAAACCCACCAGCCACTCCTGGGAAGGAAGATGGGCCAATCTACTTTAGTAGTGATACCGTCTCAGAAACCCAAGGAGGGGTCGCTATGAGTCGGTCCCACTCAAAGGCACATAACAACAACAACAACAATCTTTACAGAAGCAGATTGCCTCATCTTTCTCCTGTGGAGCGGCTGGTAAGTTCAAACCACCAACCTTTGCTTAGTTGCTGAGTACCTTAACCACTGTACCGGTGAGCTCATTCTTGAGCAGAAAAAGCCAAACTAATCAAGTGGGAACACTAGAGAATATTTTTGTTTTAAGCTACCTACTCTCTTTCTGTAATGGAAAATGTTGTTGTTGTTATGTGCCGTCTAGTCGGCCCCGACTCATAGTGACCCTTCCTTGGGTTTCTGAGGCAGTATCACTCCAGAAGTAGGATTGCCCAACCTTCCTTCCTAGGAGTGGCTGGTGGGTTTGAACCACCAGCCTTCTGGTTAGCAGTCAAGTGCTTTAGCCACTATG
>NW_006921863.1:840541-842225 GCF_000298275.1 Orycteropus afer afer
GTATAGCATGGATTGTGGGGCTGGCGCGGGATCGGGCAGTGTTTCGTTCTGCTGTGCATGGGGTCACTATGAGTCAGAAACGACTTGACGGCACTTAACAACAACAACAACATTGGCATAAGTCTTCTGCCTGTGTTCACATGTATGATGGCCTTCTCTCACATTTTCCTCTCCGAATGCTACTGGAACTCTGATTTTATCCACACTATTTTTTTTCTCTTTCTTTATTCATCTTTTCTTTTCCACAGTTTAAAATTTGTCATGTAAATGCTAAGCTTTTTGAAATTTTGCTTGTAGGTAAAAGGTAAACAAAACAAAAACCATTTGGAATGCTTCAATGTTTATATGTCAAGCTCTTGTTTATATTTTGTGCTTTCTACAGATATGGTGCTTAAAACAGTGTTAGGCAAAACCGAACAAATATAAACTAAACAACAACAACAGCAACCATAAAGTAATAATAATAAAATAAAAGCAGAAACAAAAACAAAAAAAAAACTCAATACAGACACTTTATGTATGTTGAATTGAGCTATTACTACATTAATGTTCCTTGAGAAGTACTTAGCTGCACATATTAAATAGCAATATCATTTTTATATTGAAAAAAGAGGTCAAAAGTAGATTTGCAAACATTAAAAGCTTTGTTTCCCACTTTCTTATATAACTGTCTTATAATCTATGTTGTAGAATGAGCCTACTTTGAAAGTAGTTCTCAATTATTTTGCAAGAGTGCTGTTGAAAGTACAATGCTAAAGTAAGAGGAGGATACAAAGTGCTTTCCATGTTTCTTAAGAATCTTCAATTTAAAAATACAAAACAAACTACTACTAAGTGATAGACTCCTTTGTTAGATACCTGGTTCTGACATTTGTTGGTAACTTAAATTTGAACTGGAAATGATAAGAAACCATTCTATTCTTTTCTTACTTCTCTTTAATTGGAACCTGCCACCATGTTAGTTTAAGTATTTTGCTAGACAAAGTAACAGAGACATTCATTCAACTTTCCTTCTTAAGCATTTACTGAGTGTATACTTTGTGTTATTCAGCTCTAAATATCATCCATACTTTTTAATTCCCACAACAGCTCTATGAAGGAATGTCTGTTTCTTAGGGTTTCCATAACAAAATACCACAAAATGGGTGGCTTTAAAGAGCAGACATTCTCACAATGTTGGGAACCAGGATTCCAAAACAGTGCCTTGGCTGTGTTCGTCCTTTCTGGGGGCACTGAAAAAGAAACTGTTCCATGGCTGCCTTCTGGTTTCTGGTGACTGCTGGCAATCCTTGGTGTTCCTTTGCTGCTTACAGATGTACCCTGTGTTGTCAGATCTGTCTTTCCCCATGTGTCACCCTTTCTGTGTGCCTGTTCTCTTCTTTTATAAAACACCACTCAGAAAGAGTAAGTACTAGGACCACCCTAATTTAATTTAACTGATAATATTTTCAAGAAAGACCCAATTTCCCCTGAAAAGATCATATTCATAGGTACAGGAATTAAGACTTCAACATATCTTTTTGGGAAACACAATTCAAAGTAAAATAGTCAGGTACTATTATTATTCACATACGAATGAGACAACAGCAACTTGTTGTTGTTGTTATGTGCTGTCGAGTCGGCCCCGACTCATAGCGACCCCTCCTTGGGTTTCCGAGGCAGTATCACTATGGAAGTAGGATTG
>NW_006921863.1:842540-853967 GCF_000298275.1 Orycteropus afer afer
ATATTTAATCACTGTTTAACTGGTAAATATTTTGGAGAGGATAAGTTATATATATTCATTTAGGAAAATATTTTTACATTTTTCAAAATTTTTGTTGGTAAATGTCATATCTCTCTTCTGTTCACATTAGAAATAGAGGTTATGCACTGTGGTCAAAAAATGTAATGTGCCCTCAAGAATGTATCACTAGCAAGAAAAGCAAAGCTGGGAGGAAGTGGAGTAGCACTTATGAAATGATTCAAAATACATTTTCTTCAGCATCTTGACACGTAATTTTATTTCAACATAATTTTCATAAATTTATTTTGTTTTTCGGGAGCTCTGGTGGTGTAGTCCTTAAGGCATTTGACTACTAACCAGAAGGCTGGTGATTCAAACCCACCAGCCACTCCTTGGAATGAAGATTGGGCAATTTACTTCCATAGTAATACTGTCTCAGAAACCTAAGGAGGTGTCGCTATGAGTCGGATCCCATGGAACAGCAGTGAGTTTGAGTATTTTGTTTTTTCTGGGATTACACTATGCCTCAATATTGTTCCATTGTTATTTCATAAGGTGTGTGGGATCATGTTTAATCTGTAATTTTCTGATATATAATACAAGACCAAATGATATTTAAGGGTACCAAGGGTTTTTGCTTCTCCTAGTTTAATGAAGGCATTTACTTTGCATTGCATCATTTAGTCATTTAATTTTATTTCTATGTAACCTCCATAAGAAATGTTGGCCATGCAAATGACCAAATAGTCTAAAACTTTATCAGGTAGAAAATTATATGTTCTGGTTTATTTTAGTAATTTAAGCAAAATATGGTTTATATTTTTTAAATTAGAACTTAATTAACTTTAAATATTTTACAATGATGAAAATTACATCATCTAATATGAGTTCATCCTTATTAATATCTTATGTTGTTGTTGTTGTTGCTGTTATGTGCTGTAGAGTGGTCGCCGACTCATAGCACCCTTATGCACAACAGAACAAAACATTGCTTGATCCTGTGCCAGCCTCGCAGTCCCTACTTTACCTGAGCCCATCATTGCAGCCACTGTGTCAATCCATCTTATTGAGGGCCTTCCCCTCTTTTGTTGACCCTTGACTTTACCAAGCATGACATCCTTCTCCAGACCATGGTCCTTTCTGACAACATGACCAAAGTAGGTGAGGCAAAGTCTGACCATCCTCGCTTCCAAGGAGCATTCTGGCTACACTTCTTCCAGGACAGATCTGTTAGTTCTTTTAGCAGTCCATGGTACTTTCAGCATTCTTCACCAACACCACAACTCAAAAGCATCAACTCTTCTTCCATCTTCGTTATTCATTGTCCAGCTCTCACATGCATATGAGGCAATTGAAAATACCATGGCTTGGGTTAGGTGCACCTTGGTCTTCAAGGAGATATCTTTGCTTTTCAGCACTTGAAAGAGGTCTTTTGCAGAAGATTTGCCCAGTGCAATACGTTGTCTGATGCCTTGACTGATGCTTCTGTTAGTGTTGATTGTAGAACCAAGTAATAAAAAGTCTTTTGACAACTTCAATCTTTTCTCCATCTATCTTATACAGTTTCATATTTAATAGTTGGAATGGATGTCTGCATATTTTTATTTACCTGGTATTCAATAATAATAATACACCATAATTAAAATGTCTTCAACATTTTTTCTCTCTATTCTAAGGAACATAGTAAAGAACGTATTGTTGTTGTTGTTAAGTGCCGTCAAGTTGTTTCCGACTCATAGCGATCCCATGCACAGCAGAACGAAACACTGCCTGATCCCGCGCCAGCCCCACAATCCCTGCTATACTTGAGCTCATCATTGCAGCCACTGTGTCAATCCATCTCGTTGAAGGCCTCCCCCTCTTTCGTTGACCCTCCACTCTACCAAGCATGACATCCTTCTCCAGGGAATGGTCCCTTCTGACAACATGACCAAAATAGGTGAGATGAATCTGGCCATTCCTGCTTCCAGGGAGCATTCTGGCTGCACTTCCTCCAGGACAGATCTGTTAGTTCTTTTAGCAGTCCATGGTACTTTCAGCATTCTCCACCAGCACCACAACTCAAAAGCATCAACTCTTCTTCGGTCTTCCTTATTCATTGTCCAGCTCTCACATGCATATGAGGTGATTGGAAATATCATGGCTTGTGTCAGGCGCACCTTAGTCCTCAAGGAGATATCCTTGCTCCTCACCACTTGAAACAGTTCCTTCGCAGTTGACTTTCCCAATGCTACACATCGTCTAATGTCCTGACTGCTGCTTCCATTGGCATCGATTGTAGAACCAAGCAATGTGAATTTTTTGACAGCCTCAATCTTCTCTCCATTTATTGTGATGCTGCTCTTGGTCCAGTTGTGAGGATTTTTGTTTTCTTTATATTGAGATGTAATCCATACTGTAGACTGTATTCTTTAACCTTCATCAGTAGGTGCCTTAAGTCATCCTCACTTTCAGCAAGCAAAGTTGTATCATCTGCATATCTCAGGTTGTTAATGATTCTTCCTCCAATCCTGATACCACGTTTTTCTTCATATAGTCCAGCTTCTCAGATTATTTGCTCAGCATATAGATTGAATAAGTGTGGAGAAAGAATACAACCCTGACACACTCCCTTCTTGATTTTAAACCATGTAGTGTCCCCTTGTTCTGTTCAGAATGTGGAAAGAATGTATTAGTGTTATTTAATAGATAAGAAAACTGAGGTTCGAAAAAGCAACATGACCTGTAATTGAACATGACCTGTAATTTGAGGTACAAATGACAAAGTCTGAACTTAAACCTCTTCGGGTTCCAACTTTTTTTTTTTCTTTTTTTTTTACTCATTTGTGCTACACCACGTTGCTTGGGAAAATTATAATTGTGCTTTTTTTGCTCTTAGATTCACAAGATCAAAAGGAGAGATTTGTGTAATACTTTTTTTTTTTTTTCAACAACTATTCTGAACCACTTTTCACTCTAACATTAAAAATTTCTCCCTTGCCATTAGCATATATCACCTCCTTTCCTTTTTGGAGCCTACTATGAACCTCATGACTTAGCTTACTCAGTGTTTTCAGAATTTTACATCTTTTCTGACAGTGATCTCCTTAAAAACATTAACATGTGAGTTACTGAATCTTAATATTCCCATATTAAAATTCCTAGAATTTCCCAACATTTAGTGCTCTCCATCTCTTAGCTACCTACAGACTTTCTCATCACATGAAATTGCTCAGCTACCAGTGTGTTAAATTTTCTCAGACTTTCCATCTCTTAAAAGAATTTTCTTTCCACTTTTCTGACTCAATGGCACATAACAACAGCAACAGCAACCCTATTCTTGTCAGTACTGTAATGTCCAGTGCTTCTTCTTACTGTTCTTGTTTCCTCCATTAGTTTCCTATAAGTACCATAACATAATACCACAACTTGGGTGTCTGATAGAACAGAAATTTATTGTCCTTCAGTTCTGGAAGCTAAAGTGCAAATTGGGGTCTCAGCCATGTTGGTTCTTTCTGAGCACTGAGAGAGAAAAACTGTTTCATGACCTTCTTCTAGGTTTTGGTAGCTCTGAGAGTTCCTTGACTTGCAGATGCACTGTCACATGGTGGTGTTCCTCTGTCTATGTTGTTCTCTGTGTATTGTCTCTTATATAAAGAAACTAGTAATGTAGCGTTAAGACTCACCCTGCTTCTAACCTCAAGTTAACCTACGAGGCAACTTCAAAGACACTTGATTCCCAGTCACTGGTATAGGAGTTAGGACTTCAACATATCTGTTTTGAGGAAACAATTTAATCCCTAACATTTCCCAACCTGGTCTCTTTGGTTATTTGTTTCAAGAGGTACTCAACCATTTATGAATTTCTCAGCCCTGGATGTTTTTACCATTTTTAATATTTAAATCCCAAACTAGTTTTCCAAATCCTTTTCCCATCTCTGACACTAAAAAACTGTAATACTATCAAAAGATGGCAGAGTCAATTGATTGGAAGTCTGCAGGGGCTGAAAGGTTATTTGAGTTGGAGTACTAATGGGAATGATCTAGAAAGACAGAAGGTGAGGATTTGAGGAATAAAGTTAGGCAGGCATTACAATAATTATACTGTAATTTTAGTTATTGTATGCCTTTGAGTTGATACCAACTCAGAGTCACCCTGTAGGACAGTGTAGAACTGCCCCAAAAAGTTTTCTTTGGCTGCTAACCAGAAGGTCAGTGGTTCAAACCCACCAACTGCTCCGTAGGAAGAAGATGAGACAATCTACTTCCATAAAGATTTACAGCCTTGGAAACCCAAAGGGGGTTGCTAAGTTGGACGTGACTTGATGGCAGAGAGTAATCTTTACAGGAGCAGACTGCCAGATCTTCTCTCCTGTGGAGCCCATGGTTGGTTTGAACCATCTACCCTTTGGTCCACAGCTGGGTGCTTAACCATCTTGCCACCAGTGCTCTTTTAATGATGGTATACTTGCTGGTAATTATAAAATCTGGAGAATGACGATAGGAGTTATGGCTGAGGAAAGGAGGAAGACAGATAATTAAAAGAGAAGAATCAATGCACTGAATGATCAGGTGTTGGAAAAATCATCTACGTGTGTGTTGGAATCCCAAACTAAATTATGCCAGAAAAATTTGGAGAGAATGTCATTGAAATAGAAATAGAAATTCAAAGGAATGAATAGATATGACATAGACATCAGGAGATAACTATAATCAGGAGAGACTGTGGGAAATAAGATCTAGGACATGAAACTAAACCAGGTGTTTTTAGAGAGGAGGAACGAGGATGTTCAGGAAGTGTCATTGAGGAACAAAGGTTACTCAAGCTAAGGCCTTCAAGTTATGGGAGTGGAAACAGTATCTGTTTAAGTGGGCTGCAAGGTAAGCAGTGATCCAAAGAAGAACTGCTTTCTTCTAGAGCAGGATGATATAAAATAGCCTCATCCCAGGCATCATTCTTTCTGACAGTCCTTATCCTAGAGCTTTTGACATGTAGAGCTCACCATAGTAATTGATATTGCTATCTAGCCAAGAGCAGTGTTTTTAAGTACATAAGATATGTTTCTGCATACAACAGCTCACTTAAACCTCACAACAACCTAGGGGATTATTATTATCCCCATTAACAGATGAGGACACAGACGGAGAATTGAAGAAGTGATCAGTATGCAAATCTAGGTCTGATAGATGGAAGTCTAGGGACTTTTCATGATAGCACAATTACACATTGAAGCTTCTAACTCGCTGAGGAGCCCTTCTAAATATAAAGCATGTCTGGGGAAAAGGAGGATTTCTGTAGTTATGCTCTGACCTCCCATGCCCTGTTCAGATGAGTCTCTGTGTATTTTGAGGTCTGCATATTTTAGGTTACTGTGAATGTCTAGAATGTCTCTCTAATGGTCTTAATCTTTGCCCATCCTTGCATCATTTGTCCACAAGGTTCATACTGAAAAATAATTAACATTATTACCAGGGAATGTTTTTTTTTCCTCTTTAGCATACTCAAAATTGTGCTACCTTCTATACAGCTAAATAATTTGGCTTCCTCAAATTTGCATGTTTCAAATATTTGTAAACCATAATATTCTTTCTTTCAGTTCCTGACATGCTGAAGTCGTACATATTTTTTCCTTTAATCTGTCCTTGTAAACCATTCCTTTCATCATTTTAGTTGTTTCATTTGGAATCTGTCCAAGAAGCCTACATATTTATTTCAACAGGCTTGCCAGAAACTCAACAGAGAATTCCAGGGAAGTACTTCCCTAAAATAATGCCACACACATTAGTCTGCATTTTCTAATTTTGCAAACACCTTCTTAATTTTTAATCTTTTGCTTTTCTAGCTTTTTTTTTTTTTCCAGTCTACCCTTTTCTAAATAATACTTAGCAATGCCATGAATTATTTATTTTTGTAATTCCACTTTGTATTTGCCTTTTCTGGAATGTTACTTAATGCTTATCATTCTATATTTAATATAATTATTGTTACTATTAGTATATATTTGTTTTCAAAAACATAAATGACATCTAAACATGTGCATCTCTCTAGATAGAATGTCCAGGAATCAAATTAATTACATCTGTGGAAAGAGGTAATGGAAAAGCTCTCTATCATCAGTCACAACAAGGTTAACGGCTGATTATGGAAGAGATTATCAATTGCTCATTGAAAATTTAGTTTGAAGGTGAAGAAATTAAAACAATCCATGAGAGCCAAACCATGACCTTGAGTATATCACACCTGGATTTAAAGACCTTCTGAAGAGTAGATTTTATGAGATGAACACCAGTAATCAAAGATGCTATCAAGGCCACCATACACGAAGAAAGCAAAAGGTCATTAAAAAAGAAAAGAAGACGAAATTAGATGTCAGAACAGACTCTGAAAGTTGCGCTTGAATGGGAAACAGCTAAAGCAAATCGAAGAAATGATGACATAAAAGAGCTCAACAGAACATTTCAAAGGATAGGTTGAGAGAACAGAGCAAAAAGTGTTATAATGAAGTGTCCAAAATACTGGGAACTGGAAAATCAAGAGGAAGAAAACACTCGGCATTTCATATCCTGAAGGAACTGAAGGAAAAAAAAAAAAAAAATCAGGCCTTGAATTGTGATATTAAAAGATTGTATGGACAAAATACTGAATTCAGCAGGAAGCATCAAAAAAAGATCAAGGGAATGCACAGTCACTGTACCAAAAATATTCTGTTAACATTCAACCATTTCAAAAGGTAGCATCTGATCAGGGACTGATGTTATTGAAGGAAGAAGATCAAGCTTCACTGAAGGGATTAGTGCAAAACAAGGCTTTAGGAACTGACAGAATACCCGCTGAGATGGTTCAACAAATGAATGTGGCACTGGCGATGCTCAATAATTTATGCCAAGAACTTTGCAAGAGAGCTACCTGGCTAACTGACTGGAAGAGATCCATAATTGTGCCCATTGCAAAAAAAGGTGATTCAACAGAATGTGGAAAGTATTGAACAATATCACTTTTAATCACACTGAAGTAAAACTTTGCTGAAGATAATTCAAAAATCATTGCAGCAATGCATCAAGGAACTGCCAGAAACTCAAGCTGGATTCATAAGAGAATATAGAATGAGGGATATCATTGCTGATCACAGATGGACCACGGACGAAAGCAAAGAATACCAGAAAAATGTTTAACTGTGTTTCATTCACTATGCTAAGGCATTCAGCTCTGTATTATAACAAATTGTGGATGTGAGAAATGAGAATTCCAGAATACTTAATTATGCTTATGAAGAACCTGTACATAGAACAAGAGATAATTATTTGAACAGAACATGGGGATACTGCCTGGTTTAAAATCAGGAAAGTGAATCCTTTCATCATTCTTATTCATTCTGTGTACCCAGCAAATAATCTGAGAAGTTAGACTATATTAAGATTTGAGAAAGACATTAACAACCTATGATATGTGGATAGCATAGCATTGTTTGCTGAAAGTGAACAAGACTTGAAGCACTTACTGATGAAGATCAAAGACTACAACCTTCAGTATGGATTACACTTCAAGAAGAAAACAAAAATCCTCACAACTGGACCAATAAGCAACATCTTGATAAATGGAGATTAAAGTTGTCAAAGATTTCATTTTACTTGGATCCACAATCCACACCCATGGAATCAAACAACATATTGCATTGGGGAAATCGCTGCAAAAGACCTCTTTAAAGAGTTTAAGAGCAAAGATGTCACTTTAAAGACTGAAGTGCACCTGATCCAAGCCTTATTTTCAATAGACTCAAATGCATGGCAAAGTTGGTCTATGAAAAAGGAAGACTAAAGAAAAATTGATGCATTTCAATTGTGGTGTTAGTGTCTTCACTAATGTACCATGGATTGCTGGAAGAATGAACCAATCTGTCTTGGAGGAAGTACAGCCAGTATGCTCGTTAGATGTGAGAATGACCAGACTCCATTACTCCTATATTGGTCATGTCAGAAGGGACCAGTCACTGGAAGAGGATGTCATACTAGGTAATATAGAGGGTCAGTGATAAATGGAAAGACCATCAGGGAGATGGATTGACACAGTGGCTGTGACAATGGGCTCCAGTATGCAAAAAGTGTGATGATGGCACTGGACCAGGCAGTGTTTTGTTGTGTTTTACAAAAGGTCACTATGAGTGAAACTGACCCAAGGCAACTTAACAACAATAAAAGCATTATTTTATGATGAATGTTCTACCCACAGAGATCTAAGAATAATCTCACTTCATTTCCTGAAAATTATGTTGTTATTTATTTATATTTTTATATTATGTATGTATCTGCTAAATAATAATGCAATACATGACTTTTTATCCTTAGTGTTTTTTTTTTTTTTTTTTAATATTTACTTTATGGGGTCTTTAAAGTATTTCTTAGCTCCTCAACACTCTTTATATCCTCTTTTTTCTACCTTTATATTTATTTATCCCTATCTCCTTTTATATTTTATGGAATACTTGGATGCTTTAAATGGTTAAGCACTCAACTACTAGCTGAAAGGCTGGCAGATTGAACCCACCCAGGGGCACCTCTGAAGACAGGCCTGGTGATGTGCTTCTGAAAGGTCACAGCCTTGAAAACTCTGTGGAGCAGTTGTACTCCGTACACGTGGCTTCCAGGAGTTGGAATTGACTGGATAGCAAATAGTGATAGCATCGACCTTCTATATATTGCATTATTCTCCTTCCAGCTCATTCCTCAGTTTAAACTGCATGTCCTAGGAGAATGTCTCTGATCACCTTCTCTAAGTAACTCCTCCCTGCACACACATTTATACACCATACCCCTCTGCCATTATTCTCTATTACTCCATCCTTTTCATATTACAGTGCCTTTAAAAACAGTGCCATTATATAACCATTTGTTTATTGGCTTATGTACATCTATTTGTTTCCATTAGACTGTGAGCTTCACGAGGGCAGTGAATATATCTGTTTTGTTCCCTAATGTATATCCAGCACTAAGCATGGTGCCTTATACCTACTCACAGTAAATACTACTTGGCTGAATTCATGCATGAATGAATGTAACAAAGAAAAACAACTCTGCTGGTACAGACATCTTTTTCTGGTTAAAAGATGTGTTTGTTTGGTAGGCCCATTAACACGTTCAATAAATTGTTATCTACTTAATGTGCTGATGCATTGATGTGTGAATCATGGCACAAGTGATACATTTTTTAAAAGTAATAAATACTTTAGTAGTGGTAAATTCTAAGAGCTGACTAAATAAACAACCTATTGTTTCCATAGCTGTCTAATTTATAAACACCTTAAAAGGAAAATCTTGGTTTTATCTTGCATTATCAAATAGCAATAAAGCAGTTGTAATTGTATATGGAAGATAGGCAAAAAGCTTTAGACTGTCATTTTATTACCAAGGGCTGGCAGGAAAAGTATGTGCAGCAGAATCAAAGCACTTGGTAGCTTTTAATTTTCAGGTGGTGGAGCTGCAGATAGACCCAATGCCCTCACAAGTACTTCTGTAAACTCCACCAGCAATAGCTTTCCTTCAGCCATAGCTTCTTTCCCTCCTCCCTTCATGCCCACACCTGCTAAAGCCAGGCATACTTGGAAGAGAGGGAAAGACAGCACCTGGAAACATGTCTGCCCCAGGAACTGAGAACCTTCAAAACAGCTCTGTTTAGAGTTGTTTGTGTAATGACAATCTGTAAGTCACAGCAAACTGCTGTTTTATTTCCCTCTGGGCAACTGTACTTCTCACCTTCTTAAAGGCCCAGTGGTTATGAAACAATTTGTATGCTTGTGACTCTAGTAATTGTGTGATTTCCATTCTTATTATGAAAGCTCTAGAAACAGCATGTCTTTCTAAAAATGTAGATGATGGAAATAGATTGTACAGAGTAAAAACTGCAAAATATAATACTCTTTTTTAAGTAATAAGAAAGAACTTTTGGTAACTAATTTTCTTCTGTTTTATTACCCACTAAACTCACTGCCGTCAAATCGGATCTGACTCATAGCGACCGGTAGTTTCCGAGGCAATATCACTACAGAAGTAGATTTCCAAACCTTCCTTCCAAGGAGTGACTGGTGGGTTTGAGCCACCAGCCTTCTGGTTAGCAGCCAAATGCCTTAGGCACTACGCTACAAGTGCTCCAGGGGCAATTGATTCCTCATACTTGTTTTTGTTTTTTAAAGTTTTATTATGATTTGGGTGAAAGTTTACAGAGCAAATTCATTTTCCATACAATAGTTCACATACAGTTCGTCTCATGACATTGACTGCAATTTGCCACAGTGCAAAGGCTCTCTTCTCACTTCCTCCCCATAGTTACCTCTTCCCTGTGTTCTTCACTCCATGCACTCCTGCCCCCTGAGCTGTCTCCCTGTGTATAAACAGCCCTTCTATTCTCCCATGACTGATCTCTCCAAGTAGTGTATCAACCTAATGTAAATATTCAGCTCATATGCCTGTCTTTTGTTTCACTTGCAGTCACAGGAGTGAGTTCAATTCCAGACCTGAAAGGCAGCTAAGGACCATAGTCTCAGGGGTTTCACCAGGCTTTATAAGACCAGCAAACTTGGTCCGTTTTTTTTTTTTTTTTTTTAAATGATTTTGTATTTTGTTCCGCCTTGTTCTCCAGCTCTATCCAGGACCTTCTACATAAATCACAATCCAAGTGGTTGACAGTGGTAGCCGGATACTATCTAGTTCTTCTGGTTTTATAGTCATATAGGCTGAGGATCGCATTGTGTTCCAGTTGCTTGGACTGTTTCCATGCATCTCTGGTTATCTTCATTCTTCTTTGCTCTGGATGAGGAGAGACACATTGTTGCATCTAGATGGCTACTAGCAAGCTTTTAAGATCCCAGTCACTACTTGCCAAAGTAAGATATGGAACAATGTTTTTGTGTCCTATGTTATGCCAGTTGAGATTGATGTCCCCTGTGATCATGGTCCTGAGGCCACAGGTCTGACTTCTTGCTTCTCCTGGGTAGCTGGCTGTGGCCAAGAAGTGACTACAAACTTGTTCCTTGTCAGCTCTACTATATACCTGGGGATTCTTACAGAACATGCAAATAACCTTGTAGAAATACTGTCTGCCAAACTTATGCATGGTCATGGGCATACTTACCCCTGCATACACATAAGTAATCATTCAGTCTGTCCACCCATCTTTCCATCTGTAGATCAATGTTTGCATCATTGACAACACAGTAATGTATGTGTAAAGGGGTTCATCTTTGCTGTCGGTATCTCCCATGCACCTCTCTATGTCTTCCTCTTCCTCAATGCCACTGTCTTGATCACTCACATATGGTACATTGCCCTTCCCTTCACCCAAATCAGTACTTGTTTCTGTCTATCTAGCAGTGTTCTCTCCCGCTCTCCTCCCAACCTTGGTAACCAGGAAAAAAATTTCCTTCCATATATAAATGTTTCCTTGACTTTTTAGAATAA
>NW_006921863.1:856032-857043 GCF_000298275.1 Orycteropus afer afer
AGGTACATGTTCAACTCATATGCCTGTCTTTTGTTTGGCTGGAAGCCACAGGTGTGGGTTCAATTCCAGACCTGAAGGGTAGCTAGGGACCATAGTCTCAGTGGTTCCACTAGGCTCTATCAGACCAGCAAACTTGGTGGCCTCTGAATTCTTAAGTGATATTTAAGCTACATTAGATTTCAGAAGATGTGGAATGAGGGGTATAATTGCTGACATCAGATGGATCTTAGTTGAAAGCAAAGAATACCAGAATGATATTTACTTTTGTTTTATTGACCACACAAGAGCATTTGACTGTGTGTATCATAAAAAATTATGCATAACATAGAGAATAATGGGAATTCTAGAACACTTAATTATGCTCATGAGGAAACAGTACATAGACCAGGAGGCTGTCTATGTACAGAACAAAGGGATACTGCATAGTTTAATATATATGGTGTGTGTCAGGGTTGTGTCCTTTCCCCATACTTACTCAATCTGTATGCTGAGCAAATAATCCAAGAAATTGGACTATATAAAGAAGAATGCAGCATCAGGATTGGAGGAAGACTCATTAATAACCTGCATTATGCAGACAATACAACTTTGCTTGCTGAAGGTGAAGATGGCTTGAAGCACTTACTGATGAAGAGTAAAGCCTACTGTCTGCAGTGTGGATTACACTTCAACAAAAATCATCACAACTGAACCAATAAGCACCATTAAAATGAATAGAGAAAAGACTGATGTTGTCCAAGATTTCATTTTACTTGGATCCACAGTCAACACCCTTGGAAGCAGCAGTCAAGAAATCACATGTCATATTGCATTGGGAAAATCTGCTGCAAATGATCTCTTTGAAGTGTTGAAGAACAAAAATGTCTCCTTGAAGACTAAGGTGTGCCTAACCCAAACCATGGTGTTTTCAATTGCTCCATATGCATGTGAATGTTTGACAATGAATAAGGAAGAACAAAGAAGAGTTGATGCTTTTTAGTTGTGGTGCTGACAAAGAATATCGAAAGTACC
>NW_006921863.1:857678-858504 GCF_000298275.1 Orycteropus afer afer
TTTTTTTTTTTTATAATATATCATTTCTAATGACTAGTATGATTTTATGAATAGTTTGCATGTCATTAACATATACTTCTTTGTAACATTAATGTTTGTGAAGAGTTACTGTGGTATAGTGAATGAAATCTTGGACAACTTCAATCTTTTCTCTATTCATTTCAATGTTGCTTACTGGTTCAGTTGTGATGATTTTCGTTGAAGTGTAATCCACATAGTGAATTACATGGTATGGTTTTTCTAGCTATAGTCTTTGTTGTGAGCAACTGAGTAGTTCATTGTTAAAGTCATCTACCTGGGGCAGCATGAAGTAATCTTCTGGGAAAGTTCGCTCTCTCTCATGTGTATAGAATTCTGATGTTGGGATTGTTTGGTTTGCCACTCTGCCAGGCTCACAATGAGCCATCCTAGAGGCAGCAGGAATCTCTGATTGCTGGCTGAGAGAGATGCATTGCTGAGATAGACATGCTTCTGAGGGAGAGCCTGAGAGAGACTAGAGGCTGAGAGAAATTGAGTGCATTCTGAACTTGAATTGTTGCCTGTTGCTTCCATAATAAACTCCATAATCTGTGAGCTCTGTGTGGCCACTCCAGCAGATTATCAAACCCATCAGAGAAGTGGTGAGTGCTGCAGGTGGGACGGTGGTTGTCAAGATTGGTAAGAGAGCTGAAGGGTGGCAGCATGTTTGGCCTCATAAGAACAGGCCTTGGGCTGCTGATGGTGATTCTGTCTTCTTCTTGTGGAGTTAGAGGAGGTTAGAAGATGTCATATCTTTGCCACTTTAGCAGTTACTTATTTATAGTATAAGGTAAAAGAAAAAAAAAAA
>NW_006921863.1:859351-864988 GCF_000298275.1 Orycteropus afer afer
CCTTCCTTCCGAGGAGTGGCTGGTGGGTTTGAACCGCCAGCCTTCTGGTTAGCAGTCAAGTGCCTTAGCCACTATGCTACCAGAGCTCCTATTAAAAGATATAGCTCATGTGATATTCTTACAGATCCTGGTGTAGTATAAGCCCTAAATAAATGTTGTTGTTATGTGCCATCGAGTCAGACCTAACTCATAGTGACCCCTCCTTGGGTTTCCAAGGCGGTATCTCTATGGAAGTAGATTGCCCCATCTTCCTTCCGAGAAGTGGCTGGGGTTTTGAACCACCAGCCTTCTGGTTAGCAGAATAAGTAGCTATCATTATTTTTTTTAGTTTTTGTACCTATTACTGAAAAGCGGGCAGTTACCCTGGGACACATTTCAAAGAAGAATGATACAGGAAGGAGATGACCTAGAGTTATCTGACAAATTGGCTGACCAACAATGTTTATCAATCTTTCAATTCATGTTAAATATGTCATAGTTATGTTTCTGGCTTTAAATTATTGCCTTTATGGAATATTTAACTGACTGAAATAGAATATCTTTCAATGTCTCTAGGTGGTCTCCATTCCCTTGTTTCCTTTGTATTCTTCCCACATAGGTGAACTTACTTTCTATTTTGAATATATATCATAAGTTGTGTCCTGATTTATAATGGTATAATGGAAACTTCTAAAATATTTTATTTTGTTATTATTTTATATTTTCTTTAAATGTATCAGTTGTACATTTGCTATACATAGAAGTTTGAAAAGCAGTTTGAAAAAAAAAATACATCTTTGTTAAAGAGCTAAGTTTCTGTGCAACAGGTTCAGATTTTAAAATGAAGTTGACAGTAGCATGAAAAGTTTTGCATTATATTCTTGCTCACAACTGGTAGTATCTGTGTTCAATATTCAGTATTAAGAATTTTTTTTTTACTATACTCTGCCCTCCAGAGCTTAAATTTATTTCAAAATTGTATCTTCCCTCCTCCAAAGAGTATGAAATTTAAGTTAAGTGCTGATAAAGATATTTAGCATCTTGAAGGAAACTCTAACAGACCTACAAAATGGGTTAAAAGTTTTAAAATAAAGATTTCTGCAATTTTAAAGAAAATTGATTTTACTACCTAACAGTAAAAGCAAAAACATTTTTCATTAAGGAAGACATTTAGGTCAAGATACAAATATATTTTAAGGAAAGATGTAGTTTTTGGTTTCCTACTATTATGGCTTTATGCTCATCTTAGATTAGATAGATGTGCTGGCATACCGACACTTAATTTGATCAAGCACAACAGAATCAAGTTGCTCAGATGAGTGAAGAAATAGAGATTATATATATAGATTGAGAGTAGAAGATTTCTAGGTTAATTTCTACTATTTTATTGCCAAGGTAGCATAGCTGAATAAAGTTAAATGGTTACTAAAGTAAATAGGAATACATATGGAATTGACTTGGTTAACACCTTGAGACTTAATGAGTGTAAAACAGGACAAAATAACAACAACAATAACAACAACAACAACAAAAAGCCTTGAAACTTAAAAAGTAAATACACTCTATATGGATTATTTCCAAATCAGGTCACTATTTATAACGTTCTTTTGAGTATTGTATTAATGATTCATCAAGAAGCATTTGTAATGTTCGGATTCAGGATTATTTCCCTGCTTGAAGGTCAATTGATTAGCAGTCTTAATTCAACCTCCTGGACCTGTAATGGAACATGTTAATGAATGTAACACCAGGGAATTAAAATTATAGGTATCTGAATTATGGGAACCTAAAGTCTACCAGTCACATTTGTTTATATACACAATATCATGTTGGTAGATGTTTGTATAACACTTCATCTGTAGTATGTACCTGTATTACGATGCTTACATATTAAAGTAGATATATTCATATCCAATGTTTCCAAATTTTCATGATCTCACCAGCCTTTATCAACTCTAAATTCGTATCATAGTGTATTTTTTCTTACTATGTTCCTGCAACCCATACTTTTGACTACTTCTGGTCTTAATGCCAATCCACAAAAATGAATTTAATGCAGATTTCCTTAAATATAGTGCCAATGACACTATTTAAAGTTTTCTAACTGGTATTAATAAAATACCAATATACATATACATGTGATATCAAATCCCAAGTACATGAGAAAAAGTCTTGACATTATCATCTCTAAGTAGTGTTTTGGCTATCCTTCTACCAAGACAGATTGTTCATTCTTCTGGCAGTCTGTGAGTATTCAGTATTCTTCACAAATGCCATAATTCAAGTTCATTAATTTTTCTTTGGTTTTCCTTATTCATTGACCAGCTTTCATGTGCAGATGAGGTGATAGAGAACACTATGGCTTAGATCAGGTGCACCTTAGTCCTCAGAGTGACATCTTTGCTATTTAACTCTTTAAAGAGGTCTTTTGCAGCACATTTGCCCAAAGCAATACATTGGAGTACATGAGTGTTGATTCCAGGGGTGCTGTTTGTGGATCCAAGTAAAATGAAATCCTTGACAACATCAATTGTTTCTTCATTTTTCATGATGTTTTTGCCTATTGGCCCAGTTGTGAGGATTTATTGTTTTTTTTTTTTGTTGTTGTTGTTGTTTTTTAATGTTGCAGTGTAATCTATACTAAAAGCTGGAGTCTTTAATCTTCATCAGTATGTCTTGTTCACTTTCAGCAAGCAAGGTTGTGTCATCAACATATCAGAAGTGTAAATAAGGCTCCCTCTAATCTTAATGATATGTTCTTCATGTAGTCTAACTTCTTAGGTATTTGTTCAGCAAACAGATGGAATAAATATGGTGAAAGGATACAACCCTGACACACACCCTTCCTGATTTTAAACCATGTAGTACACCCTTGTTCTATTACAATGACTTCACCTTGTCTATGTATATGTTCCTTACAAGCACATTAAATTTTCTGGAATTCCTATTTTTCATATTGTTATTCATTACTTGTTATGATCCACATGGTAGAATGCCTTTGTATAGTCACTAAAACACAGATGAACATATTTCTTGTGTTTTTTGCCTTCAGCCAAGATCCATTTGACATCAGCAATGATATCTCCCATTCCATGTCCTCTTTCTAAATCCACCTTGAATTTCTGGCAGTTTCATGCAGATACACTGCTACAACCATTTTTTATTTATCTTCACAAAATTTTACTTGTGTGTGATATTAATGATACTGTTTGATAATTTCCACATTCTGTTGGATCACCTTTTGTTTGAATGGGCACAAATATGGATCTCTTCAAGTAGGTTGGCTAGACAGCTGCCTTCCAAATTTCTTGACATAGATGAGTGAGTGCTTCCAGCTTTGCACTGTTTTTTTTTAAACATATCAATTAGCCTTATGTCAATTCCTGGAGCCTTGTTTTTCAGCAATTCCTTCAGTGCATCTTGGACTTCTTCCTTCACTACCATGGGTTCTTGATCATATGCTTCCTCCTGAAATGGTTACATATTGAACAATCCTTTTTGGTACAGTGACTCTGTGTAATCCTTCTAGCTTCCTTTGATATTTCATGCGTTGTTCAATATTTTGCCCATAGAATCTTTCAGTATTGCAATTTGAGGCTTGAATTTTTTCTTCAGTATTTTCCAGCTTGAGAAATGCCAAGCATGCTCTTCTTTTTTGTATTCTAACTCCAGGTTTTTTCACATTTCATTACTTTACTTTTCCCTCTCCACCCTTTGAAATCTTCTGTTTGGCTCTTCTGTTTCATCATTTCTTCCCTTTGCTTTAGCTACTGTGTTTTCAAGATGAAGTTGTAGAGTCTCTTCTGACATCCATTTTGGTCTTTTCTTACTGTCTTTTTAATGACTCTTTGCATTCTTCATGTAGGATATCCTTGATGTTATCTCATACCTCATCTTGCCTTCAGTCATTAGTGTTAATGCATTTAATCTATTCTTGAAATTGACTCTAAAGGTAGAAGAAATGCACTTAAGTTTGTATGTTGGCTCTTGTGGACTTGTCTAGTTTTCTTTAGCTTCAACTTGAAATTGCATGTGAGCAATTTCCATTCCACATTCGGTTCCACAGTCAGCCCCTGGCCTTGTTCTGACTGATGATATTGAGTTTTCTCATCTTCTTGTTACACAGATGTAGTCAACTTAATTCCTGTGTAATCCATCCAGCAACATCCAAGTATATAGTCACCATTTATGTTGTGGAAAAAAATATCTTGACAATGAATAAGTTTTTGGTCTTGAAAAATTCTATCATGCAATCTCTGATGTTGTTTCTATTACCAAGGCCACATTTTCCAAATACTGATCCTTTATCTTTGTTTCCAACTTATTCCTATCACCAGTAACTTTCAATGCATCTTAACTGGATGTTTGATGAATTTTAGAGTGCAGAAGCTGGTAAAAAATCTTCACTTTCTTCATCTTTGGCATTAATGTTTGGTGACTAAATTTGAATAACTGTCATATTAATAAATCTTCCTTTTAGACCTATGGATATTATCCTATCAGACAGTGTTGTTCTTCAGGATAGGTCTTGAAATTTCTGTTTTCATTCTGAACATCCTCTTTAATTTGTTAGTCCTGGCATAGTAGATCATATGATTCAAAATGGCCAGTACCAGTCCATTTCAGCTCGCTAAAGCCTACGATATTGATCTTTAAGCTTTCTATTTCATTTTTTTCACAACTTTCAATTTCCTTAGATTCATACTTTACACATTCCACACTGAGTATTAAAGGATGTTTGGAGTTGTCGTTACTCCTTTTGAGTCATGTAAATGCATGTTTATCTATAAATCTTGAATATTTTATTATAAAAGTCTTTAAATAAATTAGAAGGATAAATACCTGAATTAAATGACCTTTTTAGTATAGTTATCCTTTGTTGTCTGCAGCATGCTTCCAGGATGCTCTAAGGATACCAAAATCTGTGGATGCTCAATCCCTTTATATGAAATGATGTAGTGTTTATATATAACCTATACATGTCCTGCCACATACTTTATATCATCTCTAGATTACTTCTAATAACTAACACAAAATAAATGTTATGTGAATAGCATTTTATGGTCTCTCTTATCTTTTGAGGGGTTGCCTTGACCACTTGATGTCTTTTTCTTGAATATTTTTCCATCCTTGGTGTGGTGGTTAAGTTTGTGTGTCAACTTGGCTGGGCCTGGTTGAGTGGCTGGTCAGCTAGATGTAGTATTCCCCACGATGAGACTGGCAATCAACTCCATGGTGGAATCTACTGTGAGCAGCTGTGTAGCTGCCTTAGGGATGTGGTCTGCTTCCTGTATATAAGGAGAAGCCTAAGGGAATGGTCTCTAGCTTATGGCATGCTTGGACCCTGCGTGTAGCCATGTCGTTGTTCAGCAGCCTGCCATGTTCTGCCAACCTTGGGACTTACAATGAACTTAAATTAACAGCCAGCCATGTGATTTGGTAATATCAGGACTGTGCCATTTTATTTGATGACCTTGGGCTTGTTAGTCTCAGCTGCCAGTAGCTGCCTGAGTGAAGAGGTGCTTCTAGCTTCAGTGGGCCGGGAGCAAGAGGCAGAGATGAAGCCCAAGGTCGAGGGGCTTTCACCCAGCCCCTAGAGCTTGGCTCTTTGAACTTGGACTGAAAGCATCTAAACTGTAAAAGAATAAACTCCTGTTT
>NW_006921863.1:865363-873281 GCF_000298275.1 Orycteropus afer afer
TGCTGATTTAACTTTAATTGGGGATATGTTATAAATTAAGTGAATTGACTTTGGGATAATAAGAGTCAGGAAGAAATCTTCAGGATTAATTGTTTGTGAAATCAATTACTGTGAACAAAGCCTAGACTATGAGCCTAGGCAACTGGAACACACAAACTGCGACAGTGGCTTCTCAGGCTAGCGTAAGTTAATATATTAATCAGGAAGTATAAATTTAATACATGAGTGCATTATAAAAACCTTAATATAGAGGTGGTCTGACAATATTAGAAATGTAAACCATCATTCCAGCATTTGATAGGAGTAAGTCATCCCTATGCATTATAGCTTGGATATACAATGTTGTTTGGTTCAAAAAATCTTAAGGAGGCACTGCCTAAGGGTAAGAAGCAATTTAAAAATTTGAGACTTATTCAGAAGGTTCAATAGTTCTCTGACTCCTACAGAAGGAAATTAAAGAAAAATGAAATGATGAATTATTTATTTGAACTACAGGAATTTAAACACTGTTGTTTCTTTTGGTGGGGGTAATAACAAAAGCTCATGAAAGCCAAAGAAACTATTACATACTTTCAAAGCTGCTAACCCAGAAATTAAACTGAAACTACTTCAGAACACCTCTTAATACATATTTATAATTAAAACTGGATTCCTTTGGCATTAGTGCTCTTTGGGGAAGTTGACTCATTCATATCCAACATTAAGTTTATTTCATTATGCAGCTACATAAACTTGATAGTGTGAAGCATGTAACTCAGATTGCATTTCTAAAGCTATATACAGAAAACACATGTGTAATCAAAGAATATTTATGACTTTCAGTTTTGGTTATAAGACCAATATGTTGAGATTTTCAAAATTGTTTCCTTGATTAATGAAAATGGCTAATATATCTGCAATGATAAAGTGGTTCTATAAATTTTTAAAGAAGCATAATTTACATGCCAAAAATACACCATCTTCTTTAGTTTATTGAGTTTTTAAAAATTACATATATATCCTTTTAATAATTACTTAAAAAAAATATAGAACATTTTCATTACTCTAGAAAATTATTTTATGCTCTTTCCAATCAAATTCCATGTCTCCAACAATTGCTTTCTGATTTCTTTCAAAGTAGATTAATTTGCCTAGTCTGAGACTTTATATGCTTGGCATTTTATATACAAACACACACACATATATATAAGAAGTTTTGTTGTTGTTGTTGTTGTTGTTTGTTTGTTTTTAAGGCTGGCATCATTTATTCAACCTAATGGATTTGAGGTTCATCCTTCTTCATTGCACGTATCAGGAATTCATTCATTTTATTGCTGAGTAGAATCCTACATACCAAACAAAAAACCAAACTCACTACCTTCAAGTCAGATCCAACGCATAGCAACCGCTCCTTTGGTTTCCAAGGCAGTATCACTACAGAAGTAAATTGCCTAAATAACTCACAATTTGTTTATAAATTCTTCAGCTGGTGAAGTAGATTGCTGGTTCATAGCTATTATGAATAAGGGTACTGTGAGCAACCTTATAGAAGTGATTTATCTATTTATTTAAAGACACATGATTTTATTTTTCTTGAGTAATTTATTTATAAGTAGATATATGTTGACTTGATGAAAAAACTACCCAAAAGTCTTCAACAATGATTGCATAATTTTACTTTCCCACCATTTATATATGAAAAGTCCAGTTCCATATTTTCAGCAAAATTTGGTACTGTCATTCTTTTGGTTGTGGATATTCCAGTGGATTATGGAATAGTATTTCATTGTAAGTTAATTTGTGTTTCCCAAATGACTATGGAGCTGAGCACATTGCCATGTGTTTATTGGCTTGACAAAAATTAGCTCATGAATATCATCTTTTGGTAAGTATTCACTCTTTGCAGGTACTGGTTTTTTTTTGCTGTTTATTTTTTTATTTTAAATTTGATTTTTAAAAATTCTTTATATATTCTGGATATGCATACTATGCCATATATTTATTAAACAAATGTTTTTCGTGGCCTATAGTGATATATTAAGTTTTGTAATAGCAGTTTATGAAGAGTAGAAATTGCTCATTTTAATGAAGTGCACTTTGTCATTTTTTTCTTTCATGGTAAGGGCGTTTGGTTTCCAAAACATTCTTTGCCTATTATAATTTCATAAATATATTCTCTTATATTTTCTTGTAAAGCTCCTATAGTCTGGCTTTCACATTTAGTTCTATTATCCTTCTTAAATTAATTTCTGTGTAGTTCAAACCCACCAGCCACTACTCAGAAGGAAGATTGGGCAATCTACTTCAGTAGACATACCACCCAAGGATGGGTTACTATGAATCAGAAATGACTCAGCAGTGAGTTTTTGAGTTCATAAGGTACAGGTTGAAGATAATTTACCCTATAGGGACATCCAGTTATTCCAACACTAATTGTTGAAAGGACTGTACATTCTCTGTTGAATTGACTTTGGTGCTTTTTTTGTATCTGTTTTACATTTTTAATCTGCTTATCTTTAATACTCAACATTTTTATTACAGCACTTTTATAGTAATGTAATTCCTTCAAGTTTATTCTAGATCATTTATACTTTATATAAATTATGGAATTAATATCTCAATTTCTTAAAGTCCTTTGGGATTTTGATCAGGACTATGTTAAATTTATAGATAAGTTTGTGGGGAATGGGCATATTAACAATACTATGTTTGCAGTACATTAAGATCTTGTATCTATTAATTTATATGTCTGTATAGATCCATATTTAATAATATGTACCAATTGTTTGTTTTTATTTTCTAGGAATTTGTAAAATAGAAACATTTTTACATTGCTTTTCTCATTACTTATTCTTTACTTTGTTTTAAAGCAAAGAGTAAGTATGAACAGTAGAGATAGTTCAGCACTTTGGTGTTCCCCACAGTGTACAGAAAATGTGCTTTGCATACAGAATATACTTGAGAGACAAATTTAATTCCCAGAAAAACATGTTATTATTTTAAAATGACAGATAGTACTATTGGAAGGAAAAAAAATCAACATTTCATATAATGAGGTTTCTGAAACTAAAATATGTTAAGAATGTGCAAGTTTCTGGAAAAATATACTGAGGTTCATAGCAATCTGTCATATTAAAAGCTGAAATAACAGAACTTTTAAAACAGTGGGAAGTCTCTAAGGTGAGCAGTTGTTGTTAGGTCTTATCAAGTCAGCTCTGACTCATGGCAACCCTATGTACAACAGAATGAAACACTGCCTGGTTCTGAGCCAGCCTCACAATGCGTGCTATACCTGAGCCCCTTTTTGTAGCCACTGTGTCAGTTCATCTCATTGAGGGCATTCTTTTTAGTTGACACTCACCTTTGCCAAGCATGATATTCTTCTTTAAAGAATGATCCCTTCTGACAATATGACCAAAGTAGGTGAGATGAAGTCTGACCATTCTCGCTTCCAAGGAGCATTCTGGCTACACTTCTTCCAGGACAGATTTGTTTGTTCTTCTGGCAGTCCATGGTACTTTCGGTATTCTTTGCCAACATCACAACTCAAAAGCATCAACTGTTTTTCAGTCTTCCTTATTCATTGACCAGCTTTCACATGAATATGAGGTGATTAGAAATACCACAGCTTAGGTGAGGCACATCTTAATTTTCAAAGAGACAGCTTTGTGCTTCAGCACTTTAAAGAGGTCTTTTGCAGCAGATATGGCCAGTGAAATACATCATCTGATTTTGTGACTGCTGCTTCCATTGGTGTTTATTGTGGAACCAAGTAATACAACATCTTTGATGAAGTCAATCTTTTCTTCATTTATCATGATGCTGGTCCAGTTGTGAGGATTTTAATTTCTTTATGCTGAGGTATAATCCATACTTCAGACTATAGTTTTTAATCTTCATCAGTTAGTGCTTCAAATCATCTTCACTTTCAGCAAGGCAGGTTGTATCATTTGCATATCACAGGTTGTTAATGAGTCTTCTTCCAATCCTCATGCTGTGTTTTTCTTCATATACTCTACCTTCTCAGATTATTTGCTCAGTTTACAGATTGAATGAGTGTGGTGAAATGATACAACCTTCTTGCACTTGCTTCTTGATTTGAAACCATGCAGTATCCTCTTATTCTGTTCTAACAACAGCCTCTTGGTCTGTGCACAGGTTCCTGATAAGCACAATTAAATGTTCTGGAATTCTTATTCTTGTAAATATTATCCATAATTTATTATGATCTACACAATCGAATGCTTTTGCACAGTCAATAAAACATAAGTAAACATCTTTCTGGTATTCTTTGCTTTCAGCCGAGATCCCTCTGACATCAGTAATGATATCCCTCATTCCACATCCTCTTCTGAATCCAGCTTGCATTTCTGAAAGTTCCCTGTCAATATATTGCTGCAATCATTTTTGAATTATCCTCAGCCAGATTTTACTTGCATGTGATATTAATGATATTGTTCACTAATTTCCACATTCTGTGGGATCACTTTTGGGTACAAATATGAATCTTTTCCAGTCAGTTGGCCAGGTAGCTGTCTTCCAAATCTCTTGGCATAACCGAGTGAGTGCCTCCAGTGTGGCATCCATTTGTTGAAATATCTCAAAGGGTATTCCGTCAATTCCTGGAGCCTTGTTTTTCACCAGTTACTTTAGTGCACTTTTGATTTCTTCCTTCAATACCATTAGTTCTTGATCATATGCCACCCCTGAAATAGATGAATATTGACCAATTCTGTTTTGTACAATGACTCTGTGTATTTCTTCCATCATCTTTTGAAGCTTCCTGCATCATTTAATATTTTCCCATAGATTCTTTCAATATTACAACTTGAGGCTTGATTTTTTTCTTCAGTTCTTTCAGCTTGAAAAATGTGAAAAGTGTTCTTCTCTTTTGGTTTTCTAACACCAGGTCTTTGCACATTTCATTGGGATAAATGAGTTTGTTTTCTCCAGCTGGTCTTTGAAATCTTTTGTTCAGTTCTTTTTTCTTATCATTTCTTCCATTTGCTTTAGCTACTCTCCATTCAAAAGCAAGTTTCAGAATCTCTTCTGACATCCATTTTGGTCTTGCCTTCCTTTTCTGTCTTTTTAATGACATTTTGTTTTTTCCATGTATGATGTTCTTGATGTCATCCCACTATTCATGTGGTTTTCAGTCATTTGTGTTCAGTGTGCCAAATTTGTTCTTCAGATCATCTCTAAATTCAGGTGGGTTATAATCAAGGTCATATTTTGGCTCTAGGACTTGTTTTAATTTTCTTCAGCTACAACTTGAACTTGCTTATGAGCAGTTGATGGTCTTCCACAGTCAGCTCCTAGACTTGTTTTGGCTGAAGATATTGAACTTCTCCATTACCTCTTTCCACAGAAGTAGTTGATCTAGTTCCTGTGTACTACATCTGGCAATGTCCATGTGTGTAGCCACTATTTATGTTGTTGAAGAAAGGTATTTGCAATGAATAATTTGTTGGTCTTGCAAAATTGCATCCCGTGATCTCCAGCATCATTTCTGTCATCAATGCCATATTTTCAAACTACCAGTGATTTTCCTGTTTCCATCTGTTGCATTCCAATCACTAGTGATAATTGAAGTATCTTGATTGCATGCTTGGTCAATTTCAGACTGCAGAGGTTGGTAAAAAAAAATCTTCAATTTCTTCATCTTTGAGTTTGTTTGTTAGTGCATAAATTTGAATAAGTTTGGTATTAACTGGTCTTCCTTGTTGTTGTATTATCCCATCAGTGATAACATTGTACTTCAGGATAAATCTTGAAACATTCTTTGTGATGATGAATGCCACACAATTCCTCTTCAATGTGTCATTCCTGGCATAGTAGATCATATGGTTATCTGATTCAAAATGGCCAAAAACAGTCCATTTCAGCTCACTAGTGCCTAGGTTAGGAGCTCTTGTAGCGTACTGATTAAAGCATTTGACTGCTAATCAGAAGGTTGATGGTTCAAACCCACCAGCCACTTCTTGGAAGGAAAGTTAGGCAATCTACTTCCATAAGGATACCGCCTCGGAAACCCAAGGAGTGGTCGTTATGAGTCAGGTCCAACTTGATGGTACGTCACAACAACAACAGTGGCTAAAATATTGATCTTTATGTGTTCCATTTCATTTTTGACATCTTCCAATTTTCTCAGATTCATACTTTTTACATTCCATGTTCTGATTATTAATCGATGTTTGTAGTTGTTTCTCCCCATTTTGAGTTGTACGACATCAGCAAATGGAGGTTCCGAAAGCTTTACTCCATCCACTTCATTAAGGCCAACTCCTCTTTGAGGAGGCAGCTCTTCCTCAGTCATATTTTCAGCACCTTCTGACCTGATGGGTTCATCTTCTGGCACTATATTGGACAATGTTTCAGGGCTATTCATAGTGTTTTCTAGTAATATGTCAGATAGTTTTCACTGCTCTTCATAAGGTTTTCACTAGTCAATTCTTTAGGAAGTGATGACCCTTTCCTTATTCTGAGTCAAATTGATCAGAGAAGTTTAAAATATGCATTGTCAGTTCAGTCTCCTTGAAATAAACATTGCAGTCTAACTCCCTTAGTTAAGGAGTTTTAGTGTTGTAATGGTTAAGGCATTGGGCTGCTAACTAAAAGATCAGTGGTTCAGTGTCACTAGTTACTCCACTGAAGAAAGATGAGGCAGTCAGCTTCCATAAAGATTTACAGCCTTGGAAACCCAATGGGGTCCCTATGAGTTGGTTTCAACTAGATGGCAATGAGTTTTCCTTAGTTAGATAAGTACCCCCTTCAATTTTTTAAAGCTATTGGTAGTTATAGTTATCCTTAGCTCTTTGTAGAATAGTCAGGCTAACAGGTCAAGAAGACATTGCACAGGGCTTCATCCTGTTTTAAAAGTATAATGAATGTGTGTGTGTGTGTGTGTGCATCATAATGGCCTTATCCCAGGAACCTATTGCCCTTGAGTTGATTCCAGCTCACAAGGATACTATAGGACAGAATAGAACTATCTCACAAGTTTCCCAGGCTACTGTCTTTATGGAAACAGATTGCCACATATTTCTGCCACAGACTGGCTAGAGGGTTCTAACTGCTGACCTTTTGGTTAGTATCTGAGCTCTGTGACCACTATTCCACTAAGTCTTCTTAGCCTTATCCCACCCATAAACACAAAATCTTCCCTCTGGTAGCACAGTGACTAAAGCACTTGACTGCTAACCAGAAGGCTGGCGGTTCAAACCCACCAGCCACTCCTCGGAAGGAAGGTTGGGCATTCCTACTTCCGTAGTGATACTGCCTCGGAAACCCAAGGAGGGGTCGCTATGAGTCGGGGCCGACGGCACATAACAACAACAACAACAACCTACACAAGTAATGCATTACTTACTCCTTCACTAATCTAATAGGAAATGACTGATAAAGGGCATTCAATTTATCTACTCATTTTATATTAAGAGGTTTTTTGGGGCAACAGTGAATTTATTCCTAGACTTTAAATACCTTGACCTTCAATTTGTCAAACCTCAATCCTTGAATAAATTAGCTGACCAATTCTGACTGAATTAATTGAACTCGGGGAAGGCTGATGAATTAGTTACTCCTACATTTTTTTCACATATTTCTGTAAGATTCAAACTGTTGGAAAACAATTAGATTCTGAATTACTCAGTTATCCCCACAACACCTGTTCCTTGACATCATAAAACGTCTCCCTTTCCTCTACTAACTTTCTTACTTCCTTCTCTTATTTTTCTATTCTACTGTGTCTTTTTGTCCTTTAACCACTCTTTTCTGAGGATTCAATTCCCCTGGTCAACTGTCCTTGAGCTGCCTCCACCTTGGTAGTAGTCCAAGCTTGGATGTTCAGTCTGTATTTTGTAGAAATCTGATTTGGTCAGTTCACTGAGAATTGCTTCATCTCCTAGGTGTGAACTTCCAAGGATAGATAGATATATAT
>NW_006921863.1:874146-880543 GCF_000298275.1 Orycteropus afer afer
TCCCACCTTATTTATATTTCATTCATCTACCCAAGCATTTTAGTTTGATGCATGCTTTCTTATATATGGTAATACCAAAAAAAAAAAAAAAAAAAGAAAAAGAAACTCACTGCTATCAAGTCATTTCCAACTTATAATGACCTCCATTGGATTTCTAAGGCTATAAATCTTTATGGAAGTAGATTGCCTCATCTTTCTCCTGCAGGGCAGCTGGTAGGTTTGAACTACCAATGTTCTGGTTAGCAGCCAACTACCTTTAATCACTACACCACTAGAGTTCCTTATACATGGTAATGTATTTCCTTAATTCCAAGTCAACTCTTGTGGTCTAGAAGCCAATCTCTTCTATCTGTTGAGATTTCAAAATTTAACCATCAGATGGGAATTTTATTTACTTACTTCCAAGTTCTTAGGGGGTTCTCAATATGTTAAAATTGCAACCTCATTATGAGTGAACTGTGGTGGTTATGTTTGTGTGTCAACTTGGCTGGGCCTGGTTGAGTGGCTGGGCAGTTGGATATAGTATTCCCATCAAAGCTTGATGTCTTTGGTAAGGCAGCTTACTGGCGGAGTAGGTTGCCATCAGGCATTAACTGGTAGAAAATACTGGCATGAAGTGAAGTAGCAGGTTGGCCTGCCCACGGAGCAAGAAAGCTGACTGCTTTGGTGGCAGGAAGTTTTCCAGCAGAGTGTGTTGCCCTCGGGCATTAATCTGCAGAAGTGGAGAGACCAAGGAAACAGAAGCAGAGCTGCCTCAGCCTGCAAAGGTAGGACCACGGCCTTTGGAGGTGGAACCACCACAGCCCCCAAGGTTTCAGAGCCCGACCTTCACCCCCTTGGTTTTGGTGCGTGGGGCTGCTTATTCATGTTAGCTAGTGGGATGGAGCCATAGCTGCTGCCCAAGAGTGAGGGGGCAGGGCTACTATGCCCAAAAAGGAGAGGTACAGGCCCGCCAGGCCAACGGGGTGAGGTCGCCACTCAGGAACTAGGGGACTGCAGTCACCCACTGAAGAGATTTGTACAGATACCATCCACTGAAGATCTGTACAGGTGCCAAGTTGACAAGGAGTGGAATTGTGCTGGTTATGTTTGTGTGTCAACTTGGCTGGGCCTGGTTGAGTGGCTGGGCAGCTGGTGGTATTCCCCATGATAAGACTGACAAACAACTCCATGGTAGAATCTACTGTGAGCAGCTGAGTAGCTGCCTTAGGGAATGTGATCTGCTTCCTGTATTTAAGCAGAAGCCTTAGGGAATGGTCTCTAGCTTATGGCATGCTTGGACCCAACATGTAGCATGTTGTTGTTCAGCAGCATGCCATGCTCTCCTGACCTTGGGACTTAAAATGGACTTAAATTAATGGCCTGCCGTGTGGTTTGGTAACATTGGGACTGTCCCTTTTTACTTGTCAACCTTGGGCTTCTCAGCCTCAGCAGCTGTCTGAGTGAAGAAACGCCTCTTGCTCTAGTGGGCCGGGTGCAGGAGGCAGACCTGGACCCCAATGTTGAGGGCCTTTCACCCAGCCCCTAGAGCCTGGCTCTCTGAACTTGGACTTAAAGCCTCCAAACTGTAAGAGAATAAACTCCTATCTGTTAAGATCATCCCATTTGTGGTATATTCTTGTCAGAGCAGCAGTAGGTAAACAGAACATGAACCATTTAGGTAGAGGCCATAATACTGAAATTTAAGTTTTGGGTTTGTTATTTTTTCCAGAAATAAAATTGCTTGTTTTAAAAATTTAATATGTGCATTTACATTTAATTATAAGGTTAGTACTATAATAGATAATTTGTCTAATTAAATGCTTATCTGATGAAAAGTTGGGCATCAGAGATGACCTTTATCCAAATTTTCACACTGCGTGAGTCTGCCATACACATTTTATTATAACACTATAAAGACAAAACTGTCTAGTAATGTTTTAATCAATGAAATGCTTATTTTAAAAATTATATTCCTCATTTTTAAATGATTTTAGATTGAAACCACAAGCTATAAACCATTAATCTTATGGGACAGAGTAACGATAACATTAAGATAGCAATTTTTAATAAAAAACCTAAATTCCCAAACGTACATGATTGTTATCCTTCAAAGTAATTACTTAGGGTAGTTTATGTTTTTTATTTTCTCAAAAATTATGCCAGAATTTCTCAGAGGATATCCTAAATTCCTTTTGGAGCAGTCTTTAAAGCTTTAGGATAAAATGAATGCCATCTTTTTCTTGCCATAGTTAGCATCTATGCCAAAACGTTCATTTAGCTTCATCTTTTATTCTGTCACTAGGGTTGATACTGAGAAATATTTTACTCCTAAAAGATATATATAACCTCATCTGATCAAAAGTCACATATAATCTCATCTGATCAAAGTTGCTATCATTTATTTTATTTAAAATATTATAGCACAATATTTGGAAGTCATTTTTTTTTTTTAAATTGTGTTTTAGGTACAAATGTACAGAGCAGACTTTGTTTTATATTCAACATTTCGTGTACATTTGGTTTCACTTTTCATTACCGCCCCCAACCCTAACCCACTCTCCTCCCCTCCCTTCCCATTAACTGGTGCCACTCATAGTTATGCACACCTGTGTGTCCTGGATTTCCTCCGTGTAAATGTTGCCCCTCTGATGCCCCACAATCGATTGCTCCAAGGGATGCATCTTCATAGCGTATGTGGGTGCATCAACCTGGGTTGAGTGGTCTGCGTGTACATCTTATTTACTATCGGGTTGAAAGCCAACCCCTGGGAATGAGTTTTATTCCAGGCACAGAGTATATCCCAAGGCCATACATAGTACTGAAGGTCCCATCAGACTCCATCTGACCAGTAATTCTGGTCATTATTGTGTTTTTGGATTTTATTCCATGTTTTCCCTCTCCATCCAGGAGCTCCAGTTTTGATCCCTTCCCAAGTGGTTAGCATTGGTAGCCAGGCACCATCTAGTTCTTTTAGGCTTGAGGTCCATCATGTCCTAGGGCTGATTGTTTCCAAATCCCCTCAGTTTTTCACAAGTCTTCTTCACTCTCAATGATAGGAGACCATTAGCTGCATCTTAGATGACTGCTCAAAAGCTTATAAGACCCCAGTCACTACTCACCATTGTAGGTTGTGGAACAAGATTTTTATGTATTTTGTTGTGCCAATTTTGAAAGGAAACTGTTTGCAGTTTGAATGCAAGTTCTGTTATCTGAATTCACTCTGTTCTAGATATTCACCATTATGAACAGTGCTTTCCTCAAGGTGTTAGAGTTTGCATATCATTAATGGGAACAGCCACATTTGGGGACTAATTAAGCAAAAGATTCATTGAATAGTTAAAGACCAATATTTCTAGAATGCACAGACTTCATTTACTATGTACTCTTTGGAACTGGCCCTTAAACCCCCAAATTGGGAGGTTCTAGGGTAAACCAAAGCTAGTGATTGCTTGTGCAGAACACCATTTGACTGTGAGAAGGAGTGTTGTGGTTCATCTGCATTTTCTCTGGACCTTGCTTCCTTGAGATTGCCAGCATTCCTAGTGATTCTGTTGTGGCTATAAAGTCAATTTTCAACTCATAATGACCCCATACAATAGATTAGAGCTGCTCTATGGGGTTTTCTAGCCTGTAATCTTTACAGAAGCAGCAGATAGCCAGGTCTTTCTTCCATGGAAATTGAGTGAGTTCAGTCTACCAACTAAGCACTTAAGCTTTGCACTACCAGGGCTCCTTCCAATGATTCTACCCTTCTGTGATAGTTGGAGCTGAATGTCAACTTGACTGGACCACAATTCTGTGTGTTTAAGCAATTGTGATGTGGGTTGTTCCAATGATGGGATCAGATGTATATGTTTTGAGCAGCTAATCCATTGAATAAGAGTTTCCCTAGGGGTGTGGCCTGCTTCCAGTATATTTATAGACATCCTGGGAAAAAAGAGACACTCTTCTATGGATTACGATTCTGCCTACAACTGTCTGTGAGGGAAGAATCTTCCATTTGGCCTGGAGATCTTGGATTCCTCATTTGTTGGAGTCAACATCCAGTATACTGCCTGCCAACCTTCAGCTCCTCCTCCTCTGCAGCTGTGTGAGTTGACAAAAGCCTCCAGCTTGACGTTTGATCCAAGAACTTGGGACTTGCCAGTTTCTATAAGTGTGTGAGCCATTTTCCTAAGATTAATTTCTCTTTCTCTGTGTATATAAGCTTTACTGGTTTTGTTTCTCTAGAGAACCCACTCTAACACACCTTCCATTATATTCATAGGAATAAACAGAATTAGGTAAAAATTTGTTGAAAAGTCCTGGGGCTACAACTGAAAGTGGAAACTGACAGCAGACAGAAGTCTCTTTTTCTCTCAAGGTTGTAAAAGCCAAATAAATATTATTTGAAGAATCAAATCCAGAGTCATTTATATAATGAACATTAGAAGACAGTAAGTTTGATTGCTTAGATGTAAGAATATGTGTGAAAGGAAATGACAGACCTTATAATTATACGGCCATTTCAGGTAGAATAATGGCCTCCCAAAGATGGGCAGGTCCTAATTCCTTGAACCTGGGAGTATTTTTCTTATATGTCAAAGGGAACTTTGCAAATATGATTAATGATCTTGGGATGGGAAGATTGTTGTTGTTTTAGGTGCCATTGAGTCTACTACAACTCATAGTGGCCCTACATTCAACAGAAAAACGCTGCATCATCTTCACAATCTGTGTTATTCTTGAGTCCATGGTTGCAGCCATGGTGTCAGTCCGTTGAGGGTTATCCCTCTTTCACTGACCCTCTCCTTTACCAAGCATGATATCCTTCTCCAGGGCCTGATCCCTCTGACATAATGATCAAAGTACATGAGACAATGTCTGCCCATTCTCACTTCTAAGGAGCATTCGGGCTGCACTTCTTCGTTTATTTATTTGTTCTTCTGGAAGACCATAATATTTTTCAGTATTCTTTGCCAACATCACAATTCAAAGGCATCAGCTCTTCTTCAGACTTCCTTATTAATTTTCCAGCTTTCACATGCATAAGCCCTTTGAAAACACCATGGTTTGAGTTAGGTGAACCTTAGTCTTCAAAGTGAAATCTTAACTCCCTAACATTTTAAAGAAGTCTTCTGAAGCAGATTTTTGCAGTAACATATGACCTTTGATTTCTTTACTGATATTTCTATGGGTATTGATTGTGGATCCAAGTAAAATGAAATCACTGTCAACCTCATTCTCCATTTATCGTGATGTTGCTTATTAGTCTATTTGTGAGGATTTTTGTTTTCTTTATCTTGAGGGTATCTGTACTGAAAACTGTAGTCCTTGATTTTCATCCATGCTCTAAGTCATTTTCACTTTCAGCAAGAGTGTGATCTGCATATCATAGGTTATTAATGAGTCTTCTTCCAATCCTGATGCCGCATTCTTCTTCATATAGTCTAGCTTCACAGATTATTTGCTCAGCAAACAGAATGAATAAGTATGGTGAAAGCATGCAACCCTGACAACCTCTTGGTCTATATACAGGTTCCTCATGAGCATAATTAAGTGTTATGGAATTCCCATTCTTCCCAATGTTATCCATAATTTTTTATGATCCACACATTTGAGTGCCTTTGCATAGTCAATAAAACACAAGAAAATATCTTTCTGCTATTCTGTGCTTACACCCAAGATCCCTCTGACATCAGCAATGATATCCCTCATTCCACATCCTTTTCTGAATCCAATTAGAATTTCTGACAGTTCTCTGTCCACGTACTGCTGTAACCATTTTTGTATTATCTTCAGCACAATTTTACTTGGGTGTGATATTAATGATATTGTTCGATAATTTCCACATTCTTTTGCATCACCTTTCTTGATCTCTTCCAGTTTGTTGGTCAGGTAGCTAGCTGTCTTCCAAGTTTCTTGGGATAAATGAGTAATTACCTCCAGCACTGCATCCATTTGTTGAAACATCTCAGTGGGTTTTCCCTCAAGTCCTGGAGTCTTGTTTTTGGCCATTTCTTCAGTGAAGCTTGTACTTCTTTCTTCACTACCATTGGTTCTTAATCACATGCTACCTCCTGAAATGGTTGAATGCTTACCAATTCATTTTGGTATAGTGACTATGTTTATTCCTTCCATCTTCTCTTGCTGCTTCCTACATTATTCATTATTTTCACCACAGAATCCTTCAGTATTGCAATTTGAGGCTGGAAGTTATCTTCAGTTCTTTTAGCTTGAGAAATGCAAAACATGTTCTTCCCTTTTGGTTATCTAACTCAAGTCTTACACTTTTCAGTATACTACTTTACTTTGTCTTCTTGAACTGTCCCTTGAAATCTTCTGTTTAGCTCTTTTATTTCATCATTTCTTCCATTTGCTTTAGCTGCTCTCCATTCAAGACCAAGTTTCAGAGTCTCTTCTGACATCCATTTTG
>NW_006921863.1:881733-883566 GCF_000298275.1 Orycteropus afer afer
TAGTCTTTAAGCTCCGCTTAAACCTGTCTACCATGGGTGACCCTGCTGATACTTGAGAAACTGGTGGCATAGCTTCCAGCCTCATAGCAATACATAAGCCACCACAGTATGAATGACAAATTGACAGACATGTGGTAGATGTGAAGGTTTTCCTGGATTAATTGAGTAGGCCCAATGTCATGACAAGGAGCCCTGGTATTGCAACGGTGAAATGCTTATCTGATCACCGAAAAGTCAGAGGTCTTAACCTACCATTAACCTACCAGCTGATCTGAAGGAGAAAGTTGTGACAGTCTGCTTCTGTAAAGATTCCAGCCTTAGAAACCCTATGGGACAATTCTACTCTGTTCTATAGTGTTGCCATGATTAAGAATTGAGTTGAAGCCAATGGGTTTTATTTATTTTTTTCCCCTTTTGATATAATCCCAAGGGTCCTTGTAACTGAAAGAGGGAGCCAGGAGATTCAGAGAAGGAGATATGAAGACAGAAGGTGAGACAGTGATATAAATTACTTAACTGGCCTTTTCTGGCTTTGAAGATGAAAGGGGACAACAAGCTAAGGAATACATATCTATTTTATTTTTATAAACAGCTAAATGATGAAAAACAGGCTGAGTGAGCATGAGCTTATTTGGAAATGGAATTTTGCTTTGTGAAAACTTGCTTGTTTTTCTTTTTCAAAATAATCTTAAATTATATTAGCTGTAAAAAAAAAAAAAAAAAATTTAATGTAGATTGCAAAACATTTTTTTCCAGTAATGAATTATGTATACTTTGAGTCAATAGATGGTTAAGGACATTGCTCTTTTTAAGTTAGCTTTTGGAATATGAGGGTTAAGTGGTTGATCTTCTTACTAGATCAATTCATTACAACCAACCCTAACTTGTAGTTCCAGGATTGACAAGCAAGCTGGCACATGTTGAGCAGGTCCAGAGAACACAAGTGGAAGGGCTATTGCTAATTGGATTCCTCTGAACCATGAGTTTGCACAAGGCTGCAGACATATTTGGTGTACTGTTGCCTGGAGACACGTGTTATTTTTTAATAAATACGTTGGTAGCAGAACGTACTTACAACTTTGGAAACAGAACTTAATAACTATATTATTCAGCTTCTTTTATTTCCTATTACATAGGGAAGAAAATAAGAAAAAGGCTATTATTTCACTGAAATGCTAAACTATCGTATTCAGCAGGCTTTAAGATTACATATTGTGGCTATGATTTATCTTAACTAGGGACCGCATTGTCTTTGTTTGTTAAAGTAATAATTAAATGAAAACATAAATTCTATAGTCTAAAAGGCAATGAGATATGATGTTCATTTAATGAAAAATAAAAGGTGTTTCAAGTTTAACATTACTAAACAAACACTTGCTAAAAATTTAAATTTTGTAAACTTTGAGTTTCTATGTTAAATATTTTGAAAACTTTAGGTCCCTATACCTTCAATATACATTTAAGATCTTTGATAAAAGAGTGAAAGGTAACACAATGGGAAATCAATAATGTATGTTAATTTCTGCCTGTTTAATCCAATTAGCCATGCATCCCAAAGTCACAGTTACTGTTTTTTTGTTGATAGATATTTTTGCCACATTTGAATATAACAGAAGATGAAAAAGGAAAATCAGTTGACAGATGGAAAAAAAAACAAAAATATTTAAATAGAGATACAGATAGAGTCATTGAAGTTTTTTAAATGAGATAGGAGAGGAAAATAAGTATTTATTTTAGAATACTGCATTGGGAAAGTGGAAGGGAGAAAAGCAAATAGGCATAACAGATACAGTCATTGTCCCTTTACTCCCATATCCCACTGGCTTGACCATT
>NW_006921863.1:900528-908371 GCF_000298275.1 Orycteropus afer afer
AGTTACCTATTCTAGATATTTTATATAGGAGGGGTTATACAATATCTGTTCTTTTTGTGATTGACTCATTTCAGGCAGCATGTGTTTAAAGTTTACCCATGTAATACATGCTACATAGTTTTTTTAATTTTTTTCTAAGTATCTGCAAAAATGCTTGGTTAATTATCAAGAGTTTTACATGTTATATCAGTGCATAAAGATATTTCGCCCCAGGTTCTAAATATTTATCCATATAAATAAAATAAATAGAACATAAACACATCATCAATTTCTCAGGCCCACCTGATTGGGGAGCAATAAATAATTATATAATCCTCTTTAAGGGGGACTCTGCTAAAAGATTTGTTAGAGAAATGAGATTTTAGACATTTTGTGATACTGTTATACAACTGCAATATCTCAAAGTAAGCATTTGACATTGTTATAATTGGGGAGTCATTGCTGCACTGTATTTCAATTCTTAAACTGAATTTTAGTGGTGACTTTTAGATTGAGAGAATATCTGGATTATTTTGGTATCTTTTCTTTTTTAATTTTTTTTTTTTCCTTATTGCTATTTTTCCCCCACTTGAAACTATCTCAAGAATAATTGATATTTTGAAAAGACCATCTGGATAATTCCCTCTTTCTTTTTGTAAGTAGGTGAGCTCAGATGACATCTTGTTTTGGTAGAATATATTTCAAATGCCTCCAATCAGTAGGATTCTATTATTCTGTGACAAGAATACTAGTGTCATGAGTTACCCAATAATATAATTACAGAAGGATTTAAGTGGTTAAGCATTATTCTGTGACAAGAATACTAGTGTCATGAGTTACCCAATAATATAATTACAGAAGGATTTAAGTGGTTAAGCATTATTCTGTGACAAGAATACTAGTGTCATGAGTTACCCAATAATATAATTACAGAAGGATTTAAGTGGTTAAGCATTTTCTCTGAAGTGAAATGGTTGTTGTTGTTATATGCGGTCAAGTCAGACCCGACTCATAGCGACCCCTCCTTGGGTTTCCCAGGTGATATCTCAGCGGAAGTAGATTGCCCAACCTTCCTTCTGAGGAGTGGCTAGTGGGTTTGAACCGCCAGCCTTCTGGTTTGCAGTCAAGTGCCTTAGGCACTACGCTACCAGATAGATGTATACTATAGAATCAGCAGAATTATATCTGTGTGAGCCAAAAAAATGAGCCACGGGGAATGTTGTTGTTGTTGTTGTGTGCCATCGAGTCGGACCCGACTCATAATGAGCCCTCCTTGGGTTTCTGAGGCAGTATCACTACAGAAGTAGATTGCCCCATCTTCCTTCCGAGGAGTGGCGGTGGATTTGAACCGCCAGCCTTCAGGTTAGCAGTCAAGTGCCTTAGCCGCTATGCTACCAGAGCTCCTAAAAAATGAGCCACGGGGAATATGTGAGAATAATAACTTGATCATTCCATTGTTTGTGTATAAATGCATAATCCTCTTAAAATGCTTCCTAGGCAATTACTAGAGCTTTTAGATTTGCACTGCCAGTTTGCCTTAAGAATAAGTGATATGACGGGTTGGTTGAAAATGATATTTTTATCTTGAAGCAACATGACATGTTTAAATCAAGAGTCATAGCATTTGACACAGTAAATTTTTTATTGTGGTCAACAGGAATGTTAAGTGGACTATATGTATAATTTAAATTTTTTTCAATCGCCACAGTAAAGAAATAGGTGAAATTAATTTTAACAATATATTTTCATTTAAACATCTGATGGTACACATGCATATATATTCCATTTTTGTTTTATTCTAAGCATTTGTACTCTGATGTGTATTTCACACTAATCCACTGGTGTTGAGTTAATTCTGACTGATGGAGAATACAACTGCTCCATAGGGTGTTCTTGGTTGTAATCTTTATGGAAACAGATCCCTGGGCCCTCCTTGCATGGCACTGTTGGGTGAGTTCAGATTGCCAACACTTAGGTTAGCAGTTGAGCATGAATCATTTGTGCTACTCAGGGGGCCTTTTTTACACTAATAATATATCTAATATGTCTCAATTTAGACCTTAAATTTTCATCAGAAATACTTTTCCTGAATTTAGATTACATAAAATTTACATCTTAAAAAAGAGATACATAAACCTAGTTTTGAATACATCTTTACTATTTTTTCAATAATTGACTTGAATATTTGTTTTCTAAATTATGTAAAATTTAAAATTAAATGCTTCAGTCACAGTAGCATGTTCTCAGTAGCTAGTGGCTACCATTGATCATTACAGATGCAGGACCTTCATCACTCATATACATCAAAGTTTTCAAATATTTGCAATTTGTTTGCTAATATCTTAGTTTTACACAAATAACACACACCATCTATGTTTGTTTGCCCACTGCTCCCTCCCCCCATAAGATATTTTTGTATAGGTGAAATATAAGTTGTTTCACACCTATATGGAGGAAATAAAAAAGACTTTTTTTTTTTTTTGATTGGCATAGCAGCCTTACAAAAATATCTCCCAGGAGGAGGGAACTGTTGGCAAAGAAAATTAGAAGGTGCATGTTATTTGTATAGAAATACAGTAATAACAAAGCACATAGAGATGAACTTCTACATTGTCACAATTATAAAAAAGTATATAAAAATGAAACACTACATTAAAACCATCACATGTTCTATAGTGATTTTCGATTTCTTCTACCTCTGGATTTGGATGAGGTCACCTTTGTTTTCCAGGCAGTCGCTCTTTCTCCATGGTTATAGAACCTCTGCTACCAAAAGTGCTAAATTTCAGGAATAAGTGGGCCACATATTTTTTAAGAATATAAAATTCCTTTTATTGGAAAAATATTTCTCTGAAATATATTGTTCTCTCTCACGAAATATTAAACCTTTGATGTTTCATGTCAGAATCCTGGTAGGACCTCAATCTTATGCTCTATCTGAGCCTAGGTGCACTGTGACTTCAGTAATAGAGGCAGGAGACCCTGAGATGTTAGAAGCAACATTAGAGTGTTCCCAGCAGTAAAGAAGTCCTTATCTATTCCAGATTCTATTCTAAACCAAAAGATGCTGCTAGACACTATGAAAACAGATTTCATAAAGATTCTACATGTTCTGTGGATACATCAGCCTAAGTGAATTTATGGCCACTGACAGTATATACTCAGGTTGTATATATGGAAGAATGTGCCTTAATGTTTGGTTGAGGTAAGCCTTCTGAAACCTTAAAATAGATTGAGGGTCCTTTGGAGATATTTCATGTCTGGTTAATTCTCACAATTTTTAAAAAATTGAAGTGATTTCAAATGTATTTTCTACTGTAAGATAAGCTGAGCCATTTCAAAATAGATAAACAAGACAATCAAATTTCTCCTTTAAAAAAGAGGAGGGGGGGAAGCAATTAACAACATAGCACAAATGTCTAGCTACTATTTTTATTTCAGGTTAAAAGGATTTAAAAAACATGGCCCATTGTTAGAGCAGTTCTGTAATGTAGCCAAGAATGGAAGTTAGGCCAGGCACACCTTTTTTTTTTTTCCAATTTTAAATCATCTTTGTTGTTAGATGCCGTTGAGTCATTTCTAACTCACAATGACCCTATGTACAACAGAATGAAAACCTGCATAGCCCTGCATCACCCTCACAATTTTTGTTATGTTTGGGCCTATTGTTGCAGCCACTGTGTCATTCTGTCTCATCAAGGGTCTTCCTCTTTTTCGCTGACCCTCCACTTTACAAAGTATTATGTCCTTCTCCAGTTTCCTGGCCCTCCTGATGACATGTCCAAAGTACATCAGACTAAGTCTCATCATCATCCTCACTTCTAAGGAATACTCTGGCTGTACTTCTTCTAAGACAGATTTATTCATTCTTCTGCCAGTCCATGTTATATTTAATATTCTCTTCTAAAACCATAATTCAAAGGCAAGTGTTAATAAAAGAAAAATGAGTACAATCCCAGGTGCCAAATTGCATCAGAGTTTCCTGCTTTAAAAAAAAAAAAAAAGTGTTAGCAGACAAAGAAGTTGCACATCTCAAACTTTAAATGGGCCATATTTAAAGTAACTTTTGAGTACCCTTTTAAATTTATCCGTAAAGAAAATAGGTGAGAGGCAAATATTTTATTTCTTCTTGCATCTTAGCCATTGAAAATTGCAAGATGCATCTATACCATGAGTCCTACTTTTGAAAATGTAGAAAAATATCATTAGGCATCATGGAAATTTAAAGCAATAAAATGATTTATGAGAAAGTAGGACATAAATTGTACAGGGAATTAAGGGCCACGCTAAGCACTGAGAAGGTCAAGTTAAATACTCCCTAAGGTACAAGAAATCCTATCAACTCTGAAAGGGAATTTGCTTACATATTTGAGGATAGGTAATTTCTAAGTTGTCTTTCAGTTCTAGAAATATATGTTTTTTTTTTTAAAAAAAGGAAGGGAAAAAAAAAAAAACCTCACTGCCATCAAGTTGATTCTGACTCATAGCGACCCCTATTGGGATTCCAAAGCTGTAAATCTTTACAGAAACAAACCACCTCAACCTAGTCCCACAGAAATGAAAGCAAAACACCAAACTCACTGCCATCAAGTCGGATCCGACTCATAGTGTCCCCTCCTTGGGTTTCTAAGGCAGTATCACTATGAAAGTAGATTGCCCAACCTTTCTTCCAAGGAGTGGCTGGTGGGTTTGAACCACCAGCCTTCTGGTTAGCAGTCAAATGCCTTAGACACTATGCAACCAGAGCAAGTCAAGAAAAGGTACACAAAGATAGGAATATTCTTTGGAGATTACCAGGGGTAGGAGGTGAAGGGAGGGTAAGTTACCAACTAAAGGGTAGACGCAAATTAACTTGAGTGAAGAGAAAAGCAATATACAACAAGGGGGAGGTCCGCAAAATGATTGAGGCAAAGAAGACAGGAACTCAAGAGTGAAAAGCAACAAAAGCAAATATTGTTACAAACATAATTCTGCTATAACAATAAAAAAAAAAAAAAAAAATTATCTGCAAACAGGTACTGCCAAAGAGGCAGGGAGACCACATCTTCTGATCTCCTCTCACCCCACAAGAGGAAGACAGAATCACCATCAGTGATGGTGTCAGTAGGTCCTGTCTTCAAATGCAGATCTTCTGTTCTCTCAGTAGTTCTGGTTGGAGCTCAGTTTTCCTCTTTTGCCATATCCAATCAAGTATCAGCTGAAGGTGGACTTACATGCTCTCCATTATCCATATCCCATAATCATTTCTGACATACAACTAGGTAAAAGAGAACATGCAGTATCCATACAACATTCAGATAAATACATAATCCAAAACATAATCCTTTTTAAGACATTGCAGTTTCATCCTTTAACCTTGATGTTCTTCCCATTCTATGTGTATGGCCTTGGGCCTTTGGATCAATCATCTCCTTTAATAGGTAACACTAAGCAAAGTAACCACCTAATAATCCAAAATTTCACTTCCCAGGCCCCTTCTTCTTTTACAAAGTCCCATGCATGTGTGAGTCTGGAGCCACTGTAATGAATCCCACTGCTTCTGACACTAACTGCCAAAGGGATAGCGAGGCCGCATCTTCTGACCTCCTCTAACCCCACGAGAGGAAGACAGAATTACCATCAGTAGCCCAAGGCCTATCCCTTTGAGGCCAGACATGCTGCCTCCCTCCACCCTTTCACCAACCCTGACACCAACCATCCCTCCCACAGCACCCATCACTTCTCTGCTGGATTCGATAATTTGCTGCAGTGGCCACACAGAACTCACAGATTATGGGGTTTATTAGAGAAACAACAGGCTACAATTCAAGTTCAGGAACATCCTCAGTTTCTCTCAGCCCGTCGTCTCTTAGCTGACAGTCGCTCTCAGTCTCTCTTCCAGCAGTGTCTCTCATGCCTCCCACCTGGCAGTGAGAGATCTCTTCTGCCTCTAGGAGAGCTGCTTTTGAGTCTGGCAGAGAGCACAAACTAACCAATCCTAACATCAGAATTCTATACACCTGAGAGAGAGCGAACTTCCCAGAAGATTACTTTGTGCTGCTCCCAACAGAAGAACCCCAGGTGGACAACTTAAACAATCAGGAGCTACTCAGTTGCTCATGGCAAATTCCACCATGGAGTTTACAAAGACTTATGGCTACAAAAGCCACAAGGGGGTTGCTGGTGGCATAGTGCCTAAGGCACTTGACTACTAACTGGAAGGCTGGTGATTCAAACGCACCAGTCACTCCTCGGAAGGAAGGTTGGGCAATCTACTTCCATAGTGATACCACTTCAGAAACCCAAGGTCACTATGAGTCGGGTCTGACTCGACAGCACATAACAACAACAACATGTAATTTACTGCACCACAGGTACATATAGAGACAAGCAAGCTCAACAGGTATGGGAAGGTGAATGGGACTATCCCCATGAATGTATATGGGTTTTACAGAGAATATTTCCACATATATATCTATAAAATGTAGTACACTGCTGTCGAGTCGGATCTGACTCATAATGAGCCCTCCTTGGGTTTCTGAGGGAGGATCATTACAGAAGTAGATTGCCCAACCTTCCTTCTAAGAAGTTTGCTGATGAGTTTGAACTACCAGCCTTCTGGTTATCAGTCAAATGCCTTAGGAACTAAGCCAACAGAGCTCCTTATATATCTATTCATGTTGCAACTATATCTATGAATGTAGTAGAGCATACAGGAGGCAAAATTATGAAAACTTCTTAGCTATAAACAAATATCTTGAGGGAAAAATACTGGGCCTACAGGCTCAGGGTGACGTCATGGCCAGTTGGCACAACATAGTCCACAAATGCAGTGTTTTACATCCTACTTTGGTAAGTAGTTGTTGAGGTCTTAAAAGCTTGTGAACAACCATCTAAGGTGGAAATATTGATTTCTCCTTATCTGCAGCAAAGGAGAATGAAGAAAACAAACCCCCTCCAAAAAAAAACAAAAAACAAAATAACACTGTCATCAAATCAATTGTGACTCATAAAAACCCACATTGCATTTCCAAGTGTGTAAATCTTTATAAAAGTAAATTGCCTCATCTTTCTCCCATGAAGCATCTAGTGAGTTAGAACCACTGACCTGATTGACAGCCAAGTGCCTTACACTAACAGCAAAATGCCTTAGCCTCTATGCCACCAGAGCCCCATGAAGAAAACAAAGAGGCATGGAAATAATTAGTTCGAAGGACTAATGGACCACACAGACCTGGGTCTCCAGTACTCTTTGGCCAGAAGAACTAGATGGTGCCTAGTTAACACTGCTGACTGCTCTGAACGGGAACACAACAGGAAGTCAAAAACATTAAAAAGACTAAGTTACTGGTCTAGTAGTAGAACTCCTCAGACTATGGCCCTTAGTCACTCTTCCCTCCTGGAACTGAACTCAACTTTCAGCGAATTAGTCAGGTGGCATAGTGCTTAAGGCATTTGACTACTAATCAGAAAGCTGGTGGTTCAGAGCCACCAACCACTCCTCAGAAGGAAGATTGGGCAATCTACTTCCATAGTGATACTGCCTCAGAAATGCAAGAAAAGGTCACTATGAATTGGATCTGAAGGAAGGTTGGGCAATCCTACTTCTGTAGTGATACTGCCTCGGAAACCCAAGGAGGGGTCGCTATGAGTCGGGGCTGACTCGACGGCAAATTACAACAACAACAACAACAGAGGGCAGTGAGTGGGTGTGTGTGTCAGGTGAACAATAACACCAGGGAGGTACACACTCCTTAGAACAGTCAATTATATGAGATCAAAGGACAGCTTTTGCCCGGGGTAAAGCTCAGAAGGCAGGAAAGAATGAAAGGAAACCATAAACACAGAGAGAAAGTGGGAAGAGTAGCATTTTATTGTGGGGACT
>NW_006921863.1:908506-932540 GCF_000298275.1 Orycteropus afer afer
CAAGACTGATTTGATGAAAAAAATTGCTTATTATATTTTAGTTCTAGGAAGTTGAGTAATAGTAGGTCATACTTTCTTTCTTTCTTTTTTTTTTTTAATTGTATTGTGATTTGAGTGAAAGTTTACATGGCAAATTCATCATCCATACAGCAGTTCACATATATTTTGTCTCCTGACTGTAATCTCCCACAATGCAACACTCTCCTCCCACTTACTCCCCATAGCCACCTCCTCCTGTGTCCTTCCCTCCATGCACTCCTGCTCCCTGAGCTGTCTCCCTGGGCATACACAGTCTTTCTATTCTCCCATGATTGATCTCTCCAAGGAGTGTGTCTACCTAATGTAATGTTCAGCTCATATGCCTGTCTTTTGTTTGCCTGGAAGCTACAAGAGTGGGTTCAATTCCAGACCTGAAGGCTTCTAGGGGCCATAGTCTCTGGGATTTCTCCATGCTCTATCAGAGCAGCAAACCTATTCCATTTTTTTTTTTCAAATGATTTTGAGTTTTGTTCCACATTGTTCTCCAATTCTATCCAGGGTCTCCTATATAAATCCTTCCCCTAGTTGTTGACAGTGGTAGCTGGGCACCATCTAGTTCTTCTGGTCTCATAGTCATATAGGCAAAGGATCCCATGGTGTACCAGTCCATTGGACTAATTGTTTCCATGCATTTTTGTTTTTCTTCATTCTTCTTTGTTCTGGTTGAGGAGAGACCCATCATTTCTTCTAGATGGCCACTTGCAAGCTTTTAAGGTCTCAGTCACTACTTGCCAAAGTAGGATGTGGAACAATATTTTGATGTAGTGTGTTATGCCAATTGAGCTTGATGTCTCCTGTGACCATGGTCCCAAGCCCACAAGACCAACTACTCACTCTCTCTGGGTAGCTGGCTGTGGCCAAGAAGTGACTATAAGTTTGTCCCTTGTTAGCTCTACTATTTACCTGGAAGTTCTTACAGAACATACAGATACACTTGTAGAAACATTGTCTACCAACCTTATACATGGTCATGGGCATACTCCTGCCTGCATAGACATACCTAATCATTCAACCTGTTCACCTATCTATCCACCCATATATCAATGTTTGCCATCACTGACAATGTAGTGCTGTTGTTGTTTGTATCTCCCATGCACCTCACTATGTCTTCCTCTTCCTCAGTGTGACTGTGTTGATCACTCACATTTGGTACATTCCCCTTTGCTTCATCCAAATCAATACTTCTCTCTACCTAAATAACAGTGCTCCCTCTCCTCCCCTCCCACCCCTGGTAACCAACAAAGAAAATTTCCTGGCATATAGAAACCTCTTTGACTTTTACAATAAGGGATTAATGCAATATTTATCCTTCTGTGACTGACTGACTTCTCAACATAATGTCCTCTAAGTTCATCCACTCTATGTGGTTTTTTGCAGATTCTACATTATTCTTTAGGGTTGCATAGTATTCCATTTTTTGTATGTACCATAGTTTTGTTATCCATTTTTCTGTTGATGGTTGTTTCCATCTTCATGCTATTTTAGAGTGCTGTGAGTATATATATATATATATGATGAAATTAATTTCAATGGAAAGAAAATTATTCATTATGACTAAAGAAACCAAAACCAAACCAAACTCACTGCTGTAGAGTTATATCCAACTCATAGCGACCCCTCCTTGGGTTTCTGAGGCAGTATCACTACAGAAGTAGATTGCCCAAACTTCCTTCCGAGGAGTGGCTGGTGGGTTTGAACCTCCAGCCTTATGGTTAGCAGTAAAATGCCTTTAGTTCGCCACCAGAGCTCCCTTGGCTAAAGAAAACCACATTAAAAAAAAAAAAAAAAAAAAAAAAACCTCACTGACGTCGAGTTGGTTTTCAAGGCAGTATGGCTACACAAGTAGATTGCCCAGTGTTCCTTCCAAGTAGTGGCTGGTGGGTTTGAAGCACAGGCCTTCTGGTTAGCTGCCAAATACCTTAGGCATTATGCCACCAGAGCTCCTAAAGAAAGGCACATACTGATTATAAAACTAAAACCAAACCAAAGTCACTGCCATCCAGTCAATTCAGACTCAATAGCGACCCCCATTGGGTTTCCAAGACTACAAATCTTTAGGGAAGCAGAGTGCTCCGTTTTTCTTCCACATAGTGTCTGGTGAGTTCAAACCACAGACTTCTTGGTTAGCAGTTGTTGTTGTTGTTATGTGCCTTCAAGTCAGATCCGACTCATAGCGATCCCTCCTTGGATTTCCAAGGCGGGATCACTATGGAAGTAGATTGCCCAACCTTCCTTCTGAGGAGTGGCTGGTGGGTTTGAATCACTAGCCCTCTGGTTAGCAGTTAAATGCCTTAGGCACTAGGCTACCAGATGCCTTAAACACTATACCGCCTGAGCTCCTTACACTGATTATAAACCTTCCTTATTTAAAAATAGGAAGGAAGATGGTTATTTTTAGCTAATGCTTAACAATGTTGAAAGGAAAAAACATTCAATAATAAGGCTTTTAATAAGCATTGATTGACCTTCTAGGGAGAAATAAGCTGTATTAAAATATGCTATAATTTTTGTGTTATACTATTTTTGGACCCATAGAAGAGATATTATACTCATTTCTGGTTTTCATATGAAACATGACTGTTTGCCAGTGGCAAAAATGAAAGAGGTTGTCAAAACTTCTTCACTCACCAGAAAGTTTTATATATGTATTTACTTAGTTGGAATGGAATGGGTTTTCTGGCTGACCCTATTTCTGATTAGATTAGTCTACTCTGGTCATCCAACTTGATTTTAAGGTCTACTCTCAAAAGGAAGGGACTGTGGTGGCACAGTGGTTAAGTGCTTGACTGCTGATCAAAAGGTCAGTGATAAAAACCAATCAGCCTCTCTTCAGGAGAAAGATGTAGCAATGTGCTTTTGTAAAGATTACAGCCTTGGAAACCTATGGGGGCAGTTCTACTCTTTCCTATGAGATTTATGATTTAGAATCAACTGGAAGGCAAAGAATTCCATTTGAGTCTCAAAAAGATTTGAGGTGATTATGTGAGCTTTTGACCCATCAAACAATAACATGAGCAAGAGAAGGAATTCAAACTTATGTTACAAAGCCTTACAGAAATTTTTAATTATTAGGTGTACTTGTTTTTCCTGTTAATCTAAAATAATTTTTGTGTTTTCATTGAACACAGTGCTAAATTACTCCTTTTCTACCTTCTTTTCCTCCTTTTTCTCCTATTCCTCTTCCTCCTCTTTCTTCTCTTCCTTTCTTTCTCCTCTTTTTTTTTTTTTTTTCCCCTCCAATAGTTAGGCACTGTTGTCAAACAATTTTCAGCTGAAATATAAAGTCCACCAGGGCAAGGATTTTGTTTTATTTTGTTTCTTTTGTGGAATGCTCTTTTGGATTCTAGAACATTGTACATACTAGGAGCTGTAACAGGGGAAAAAAAGAAACCCAGATTCAAATAGGTTCAATAGAGACACTTTTATTAAGTCTTGGACAGGACAAAGACAATATAAAGACAATCATCTAGGATTAGGGAAACCATCAGCATGTACACAGTACAGAAAGCTAAATGGAGTCCACTGAATCATGGCCATGGTGCTAATTTTATATGATTAGGAAAAAATAAAAAAAAGGAGGGGGGAAATCATCACAAAATCATGATTGGTGGGAGATTGATTCACCACCATTGCAGGTGGGACTAAGGAAGTGTGTGTGTGGGGGGGAAGGCCGTGATTGGGATATGTACATATTTAAAGAGAGAAAAGGATTACAGGATTGGTTCTGGGCCTTGACTACCTACCTGGCTAGGTGGTGGTGGTCCCATAGGCTGACTCATGACCATGTAGCCTGAGTCTTAGCCACAAGGTGGCTACCAAACAATAGGAAGATCCCAACCTTAATTTAAATTAGAAAAGGACACAGTCAGGCAAGTTCCCTAGCTCTTTGTGTGAGCATAATCTGTAGTCAAACACATTCTTCCTGAAGGTAAACTGCCCCTCCCTAAATCTGTCCTGGAACTTGTCTATGCATAGACACAATGCTAGCTTAATGGTCAGAAAGAACACAAATGGGGTCTGAGACTTATGTAAAGCCTCAAAATGGAGTTAGGGCACCCACTGCAGACCACAGCCTTTCACAAACTCAAGTGCTTTAAAATTTAAGCTCTAATAGAGAGCTTATTCAATATTTGCTTATTCAATATTTGCTCAAACATTATAGAAAACCAAAAACCAAACTCACTACCCCCGAGTCAATTCTGACTCATAGCTATCCTCCTTGGGTTTCCAAGGAGGTATCTCTACAGAAGTAGATTGTCCAATCTTCCTTCCAGGAGTGGCTGGTGGGTTTGAACCACCAGTCTTCTGGTTAGTAGTCAAATGCCTTAAGCACTAAGCCACCAGAGCTCCCAACTGAAACTCAGTACCCATTAAATTGTAACCACCTGTTCCTTCCTCTCCGAGGTCAGTTAGTCTGCAGTCAACCCTCTCCATCCTGCATTCCCTTTCTAGAATGCTTCGGAGGATGCTACATTTGGGAGGGTAAGCCAATTAACTTTAACTACCTCTGACAACTGCACAATAGGGAAAAGGAAGGTATTTTAGTAAAATTAACACTTCACTAGTGCCTACATGGAGCAGAGCCAAGGTCAAGCTGGCTGTTTAACTGCCTATGTAGAGTAAGATATGGAAATAACTATCAAGTGGCTTTATATACTTTTTCTTATTTGATTTCACCATAGTCTTCGAGCCAAGGTATTATTATAGCCTACCAACTATTTTGTTTTTACCAATGAGAGAAGTGTAGTCCAAGGAAATGAAATATCTCCTTCAAGATTATTATATGACTAACTAACTCACTGCTGTTGAGTCAGATCCAACTCGTAGCGACCCCTCCTTGGGTTTCCAAGGTGGCATCACTTCGGAAGTAGAATGCCCAACCTTCCTTCCGAGGAGTGTTTGGTGGGTTTCAACCACCAGCCTTCTGGTTAGCAGTTAAATGCCTTAAGCGCTACACTACTAAAGCTCCTATTATATGACTAGTGCATTAGTGAACTGTTTGTGAATTTATGCTACAGAACAAATACTCACAAACAACAGCTTAACACAGGAAACATTTGTTTTTCCCTCCCATGTGTGCAGACTAGCTGTTTATCAGATCCTTTCCATGCCTTTTTTTTTTTTTTTTTGCCTTGCCTTGCCTTGACCCTGGGCTACAACTTGAGTTCAGGTCAGCTTTAGCATCGCTGTCTTTCAGAGAATGTTCTCATCACAAATGGCATGAACACAAAGAAGCTGCACAGCATATTTTAAACCCTTGCTTACATTACAATTACTTGTGTTCTGTTGGTCAAAGTAAGTTACCAAGGAAATTAAAAAAAAAGAAATAAACACACCTGATGACTCCATTCCAATGCATAGTCATCCTATAGGAAAGAGTAGAACTGTCCATTGGGGCCCCAAGGCTGTGTTTTTCAGAAGCAGACTGTAACATCTGTCTTCTGAAGAGTGACTGGTGGGTTCAAACTGTCAAACTTTTGGTTAGCAGTCAAGAGCTTTAACTACTGTGCCACAAGGGCCCCTTAAGTAATATAAAAGGCTACCAAAATTCAGTTCAAAATGGCTTCTAAAATGGTCTCCTTAGTCCTTCTCAGGGACCTCTTGTGGCATAGTGCCTAAGGTATTTGACTGCTAACCAGAAGGCTGGTGGTTCAAACCCACCAGCCTCTCCTCAGAAGGAGTGTTATTTGTCTTTGGTTTAATCTTCTCAATCTTCCATTTAGTATGACTTCTACTGATAGTTGATAGTGGAGTCTGAATGCTACTATTAGTAAAGAAATTCAGATTTTTTAATTAATGTAAATATAGAGTTAGCTTTCTAAATGTTTCTATATCCAGTTATTTGACTGCTATGTGAATATATCCATGCATCTACATCAGTATTTAGTGATCAGCATTTAATAACTTAATGTAATAGTTATGAAATTTCAGAAAAGCAAACAAGCATGTCTCATGGAGACAAAAGAATGCACATTCTTAGTTGATGACTAAGAGCCTCATATTTTATTATGGTACAGAAATAGACAGCCTCAGAGCTTTTGCATAGTGTTGCATATGATCATGATGATTTCTTATTCAGTACAGAATTAAAATTATACTTCTATAATAAAAATGAAATATGTGCACCATTATAAAAGAAATCACTTTTGTGACTATGATTCCTCATTCACCATGACTGACTGAAAATAGTTAAAGAAAATATTGAAGGTCACCCTGAATGTAGTCATGCAGTTATCCACTGAGTCTGTCCCAACTCATAGCAAACCCTCCTGGGTTTCCCAGGCAGTATCTCTACAGAAGTAGATTGCCCAGTCTTCTTCAGAGGAGTGGCTGGTGGGTTTGAGCCACCAGCCTTCTGGTTAGCAGTCAAAATGCCTTAGGTACTGCACCATCAGCGCTCCCTATCAATTTGTAGGCAATATAACACAAAACCTACATGGTGCCAAAAGCAAAAAAAAAAAAAAAAAAAAGAGAGAGAGAGAGAGATTTAATTTTTGCTGTATATCAGTCACATTCTCTGTGTATATGTGTAGGCTCCAAAACCATGTGTGGATTCTTTTTTTTACTGGTTTCATAATTATCATGCCCTAAAGATGGTAGCATAGTGCCTAAAGCACTTGACTGCTAACCAGAAGGCTGGTGGTTCAAATCCACCAGCCACTCTGCAGAAGGAAGGTTGGGCAATCTACTTCCATAGTGATACTGCCTTGGAAACCCAAGGAGGGGTTGCTATGAGTCAAGGCCAACTCGACGGCACATAACAACAACAACAACAACAACAACAAAGATGCACCATATATATTATCTTTATTTAATTTTAGTCATACTAGAATAACTATAGCTTTTTTATCCCTTAACTATCTATGAGATCTGTAACATGGAGGTATAACTACTCTTTGAAACTGAACACAGGAAATTCCAACTCTGTAGTCTCTTACATATAAATTCAGAGTTACTCCCACCTTCTCCCTTCCTGCTTCAAGTTTTGGGATAGTTTTCTTTTGCTGTTTACCAATGAGGATCAACATGTACTTAAAGAAATTTCTGAAAATACAATAGATCAAGAAGACCACCTCAAGATAGTAGGTGGTTTTGGTATCTTTGTCCAGATTTGAACCACTCAAACACTCTCAAAGGAAAAAGCTCTGGGAGTGCTGAGCTTGGTTATCAGAGGGACTATTCTATCAATTAGGAAAAAGCACCTCTTCAACCTTGTATATGCAAGTTTGTGGCCAGTGTAGCATAGGCTGGTATTCTGCTATTCTTACTTGTCCAGGAGCCCTTTAGCAATGAACAACCTCCTCAATTGTATTGAGGACCTATGGTTAAAATAACTCTCTAGTTTAGCCAAGAACTAGGCTGGAATAGATCAGCTACTTAGTAGGGAAGTGACAAAAACCGTCTCTTAAATTTCAAAGTGCATGTTTTATTATTTTTTTCAATTGCTGTCATGACTAAATAAAATCATACTTCAAGAAACATTGGTGGAGGTGTGTCCTTGGCATATCATTTTGGAACTTTATTTGCATTACCTAAGAGAAATAAAGCTAAAGAAGGTGGTTGTGTTTGTACTGGAATTTAGAATTCTGTAAACTATATTATATAATAAACATATCTAAGTTAAAGACCCACCACTAGTCTGTCAGTCTGTCATACTGTGGTGGCTCCCATGTTGCTGTGAGGCTGGGAACTTTGTCACCTCTATTTCCAATACTAGTATGGTCACCCATGGTGGATAGGTTTCAGCAGAGGTTCCAGACTAAGACTCTGAAGAAGGAAGGGGTCATCCATACTAAGAGAATTAGCCAGTGAAAACCTTATGAATAGTAATGAAACACAGTCTGATAGATTACTGGAAAACTTGATGCATAGCCCTGAAACACTGTATGATACTGTGCTGGAAGATGAGCACCTCAGGTTGGAAGACACTCAGAATATGATTGGGAAAGAGCTGCCTCCACAAAGTAGAGTTGACATTAATGACATGGATGGAGTAAAGCTTTCAGGACCTCCATTTTCTAGTGGGACAAGACTCAAAATGAGGGGAAAAAAAAAAGCTACAAACATCCATTAATGATCAGACATGGAATGCACAAAGTATAAGTGTAGGAAAATTGAAAATTGTCAGAAATGAAACGGAATGCATAAAGATCTATATCCTAGGCATTAGTGAGCTGAAATGGACTGATTTTGGCCATTTCGAATCAGACATTCATATGATCTACTATGCCAGGAATGACAAATATAAGAGGAATGGTTTGTCATTCATCATCATAAAGAATGTTTCAAGGTCTTTCCTGAAGTACAATGCTGTCGTGATAGAATAATATTCATACGCTTTCAAGGAAGAACAGTTACTACTACTATTATTCAAATTTATGCACCGACTACTAAAGCCAAAGATGAGGAAATTGAAGATTTTTACCAACTTCTGCAGCCTGAAATTGACCAAGTATGCAATCAAAGTGTATTGATTATTACTGGTAATTGGAATGCAAAAGGTAGAAACAAAGAAGAATCACTGATAGTTGGAAAACAAGGCCGTAGTGATAGGAATGATATTGGAGATCGCATGATAGAATTTTGTGAGACCAATGATTTATTCATTGCAAATACCTTGTTCAACAACATAACTAGTGGCTGTACAGGTGGACCTAGCCACGTGGAATACACAGAAATATGATTATGTCTCTGGAAAAAGATGATGGAGAAGTTCAATATGTTCAGCCAAAAGAAGGTCAGGAGCTGACATGGAAGAGACCATTAATTGCTCAAGTTCAAGTTAAAGTTGAAGAAAATTATAACAAGTTCAAGAGAGCCAAAATATGATCTTGATTATATTCCACCTGAATTTAGAGACAATCTGAAGAGTAGACTTGACACATTGAACACCACTGACTGAAAAGTAGATGAATCGTGGGATAACATTAAGAACATCATGCACAAAGAAAGCAATAGATTATTAAAAAGACAGAAAGGAAGAAAAGACCAAAATGGATGTCAGAAGAGACTCTGAAACTTGCTGTTGAATGGGGAGTAGCTAAAGAAAATATAAGAAATGACAAGATAAAAGATTGAACAGATTTCAAAGAGCTGCTTGAGAAGGGAAAATCAATTATTATAATTAAATGTGCAAAGACCTGGAGTTATAAAATGAAAATGGAAGGACACACTTAGCATTTCTCAAGCTGAAAGAACTAGAGGAAAATATTCAAGCCCCAGGTTGCAATATTGAAAGATTTCATGGGTAAAATATTGAATGATGCAGGAAGCATCAAAAGAAGATGGAAGGAATAAACAGTCATTGTACAAAATGGAATTGGTCAATGTTCATATATTTCAGGAGGTGGCACATGATTGAAAGCTAATGGTATTGAAGGAAGAAATCAAAGCTGCACTGAAGGGATTGGTGAAAAACAAGCGTCCAGGAATTGATGGAATACCATTGAGATGTTTCAACAAACAAATGCTACAGTGGAGGCACGTATTCATCTATGCCAAGAAATTTGGAAGACAGCTACCTGGCCAACTGACTAGAAGGGATCCATATCTGTACCCCTTCCAAAGAAAGAACAGAATGGGGAAATTCAACAGAATGTGGAAATTATTGAATGATATCATTAATGTCACACAAGTAAAATTTTGCTGAAGATAATATACAAATGGTTGCAGCATTGTATTCACAGGGAACATCCAGAAATGCAAACTAGATTCAGAAGAGGATGTGGATATAACTGCTGATGCCAGATGGATCTTGGCTGAAAGCAAAGAATACAAGAAAGATGTTTAGTTGTGTTTTATTTACTATGCAAAAGCATTAGACTGTGTGGATCACAACAAATGATGGATAACGTTGGGAAGAATTGTACTTCCAGAACATTTAATTGCATTTGTGAGGAATCTGTACATAGACCAGGAATCTGTCATTCAAATAGAACAAGGGGATAATGCATGGCTTCTATCAAGAAGGGTGTGGGTCAGGGTTTTATCCATTCACTATACTTGTTCAGTCTGTATGCTGAACAAATAATGAGAAGCTGTACTATACAAAGAAGAATGCAACAACAGAATTGGAGGAAGATTTATTTTATTAAGAACCTATGACATGCAGATGACACAACCTTGCTTGATGAAAGTGAATAAGCACTTACTGATGAAGATTAAAGACTACAGTCTGCAGTATGGCTTACACCTTAACATAAAGAAAATGAAAATTCTCATAATTGTACCAATAAGCCGCATCATGATAAATGAAGAAAAGATTGAAGTTATCAAATATTTCATATTACTTTGATCTACAATCAACACCTATGGAAACAGAAGTCAAGAAATTAGATGTCATATTTTACTGGGCAAATCTACTGCAAAATACTTCCTTAAAAAGCTGAAAAGCAAAGGCATCACTTTGAAGACTGTGCTGTGCCTAACCTAGGCCATGGTATTTTCAATTGCCTCATATGCTTGTGAAAGCTGGACAATGAATAAAGAAGACTGAAGAAGAGTTGGTGCTTGAGTTGTGGTGTTGGTAAAGAACACAGAAAGTACCATGGACTGCCAGAACAACAAACAAGTCCATACTGGATGAAGTGTATCTAGAATGTTCCTTGGAAATGTGAATGGCCAGACTTTGTCTGATCTAATTTGGTCATGCTGTCAGAAAGGACCATTCCTTGGGGAAGGATATGCTCGGTAAGTGGAGGGTCAGTGATGAATGGAAAGATGGATTGACACAGTGGCTGCAAAGATGGGCTTAAGTTTATCAAGGATTGTGAGGATGGTGCATGACCAGGCAGTGTTTTGTTCTGTCATACATAAGGTCGCTGTGATTCAGAGCCAACTCAATGGCACCTAACAACGGCAACAACAAAGTGAAAAACACCACCACTCACTCTGTGAATCAAGCTTGAATCCAAGGATTCATAAATTCTTCACAGTCCACCCTCCCAGTCATAGTTACTTACATAGGGTTTTATTGATGCCTTTTAATTGTTAACTGACACACTATACTGGAAAAACTTATACTGGAAAACCTGACTTCACTTTGGACTAGAAAGCTACTTGTTGTGAGCAAAGCTGTTGCACATTGAGATTCTGCATGGTGCATTCCTTTGTTCAGTGACAGCTAATGGGCAGGCTGTCATTACGAGATAGCTTATCCTCAAGTCACTCTTCACCAACTGGGATTCTCAGGCATAAGCTCCTTATCCTGCCAATGTTCACAATTAGGAGGAATTTGTTGAGGAACCCATTTACTAGCAAATTGTATGACCTCTCCTTAATTTCATTTCAACTGAGTCAGAATTACAATGGAAACTAATGTGAATTACTTTATATATAATCCTTATTTAACTCAATGTCACTCACAATTTTTCTATGCTCTCTGAGTTGGAGAATAAACCTGTCCTCTCACCCAAATTTGGTTTAAATTTTTATTGCACAAAAGGCAGGTAAGACAAATGTTCATCAATGGTTAATTAAAATGTATGAAAGAGTATCTATTAAGGCAGGGTTTAAAATAAGAGATGATTTTAGAAAAAAAAATGTGTAGAAGTTGGCAATTGAGTCTCAAGGTAAATAATGAAAACTATGATATTTGAAAGGATCTCTGGTGGTAAGTAGTACAGTGGCAGCATTTGGCTGTTAACCACAAGGTTAGCAGATTAAACCCACTAACTGCTCCATGGGAGAAAGATGAGGCAATCTGCTTCCATAAAGATTGACAGCCTTGTAAACTCCATGGGGCAGTTCTGCCTTGTCCTATAGGGTAAATGGATCAGAATTGACTTGATGGCATTGTCTTTTTTTTTTTTTTAATGACATTTGAGGATCAAGGTAAATAAAAAACACATATTGTGGTAGGTAAGTTTACGTGTCAACTTGGCTGGCCTGGTTTTGAGTGGTTGAGCAGCTGGATGTAGTTATTCCCCATAATGAGACTTGTAATCAACACCATGGTATAATTTACTGTGAGTAGCTGAGTAACTGGGAGCTCTGGTAGCATAGTGGCTAAGACACTTGCCTGCTAACCAGACGGCTGGTGGTTCAAACCCACCAGCCACTCCTTGGAAGGAAGGTTGGGCAATCCTACTTCCGTAGTGATACTGCCTCGGAAACCCAAGGAGGGGTCACTATGAGTCGGGTCCAACTAGATGGCACATAACAACAACAACAGCTGAGTAACTGCCTTAGGGTTGTGGTCTACTTCCAGTATAAGAAGGGGCTTTGAGAAAGGTTTCTGAGCTTTTTGGCACATCTGGATCCTGCATGTAGCTGAAACTTCATCTCAATGGTCTGCTGTATTGTCTGCCAATCTTGAGACTGTTTTTGGACTTGAACTAAGTGGCCTTCCATGTTGTTTGATAATCTTGGAACTGTCCCATTTTACTTGTCAACCTTGGGTTTGTCAGGCTCAGCAGCCAGTAGCTGCCTGAGTTAAAGGAAGCCTCCAGCTTCAGTGGGATAGAAGCAAGAGTCAGAGCTGACACCCAAGATCAAGGGGCCTTCACCAAGGCCTTAGAGCTGGCACTTTGAACTCATTCTTCTAGCCTTCTAAATTGCAAGAGAATGGAATCTGCTTGTGAAAATCATCCACCTGTGGTATTGTTAGAGTGGCACTAGAGAGCCAAACACACACACACACGCACACACACATGGGCTTGACAGTAGCATCAGAAAATAATGGGACTTCATGATGATAGTAATAGTCTAAACACAATGAGTTGCAGACATAGAGTTTGTTTTCTCTATTTTTCACCAGCACAGTGCTTGGCACATATTGTACATTCAATAAATATCTATTAAATTAATCAATGTGTCTGTATCTATGAAATGGAGGCTTAGGAGACTGAAAGCCAAAGACTGAAAATACACAGTGAATTAAAACACACTGACAACAAATTCTATATAGGAATGGTTTGAGTTTAAAATGCAGAAGATAGTAAAATTGGATTTCTTAAATGTTAAGAAAAATCATTATTTTTTTTTCCAGTTGCAATACTTGAGGAGTAAAATATTTCACTCATCCTACATGCCCCTGTGCAAGGACATCCCTCTTACATGAAAATATTTTGAGTGAAAGAAATTCAGTGTCTACTTTTACTTACATCTGTTCTTCTGGGCAGGAAGAAATGTTGTACAATTATTGCACTTCCTAAGTCATAGCCCTTGCCCCATTTCCTCAAGCTCCTGAAAGGTTACGTCTTCAGTATCTTTGGTTTCTCTGCTTTCCACTAGGCAGGTCTTCAGAAGCTCTTTCCAAATATGAGCTCTGAGTAAGATAAGTTACTGAATTTTGTTGATTAAAAATTTTTGAGTTAGAAGTTCATGTTGGTATTTTTTTCTTTTTCAATATTTATGGTATGAAATAGAATGTGCTGGCATAGTATTTATGGTTATTCATAATGTATGTGATTATTAATTTATTTTAAGGCCTTGTGGTCCATATAATCAAATGAGGAGTATGTGCTTCCCTTCCAAGATTAAGAAACAAAAACAAACCTTTGCGTGGGAGAATTTTATGTTCTTAAAAAACAAAACAAAAATAATAACTATTATTTTTTACTTAAAAATTTATCTTCCAATACCAAACAGCTCTCATATTTGTTGGTACTTCTAACCTTGTTCATTAAAAACAATAACTAATCACTTTATTGTTATGAATATTTTACGTCCCCTCTACTATTACTAATAAAATTATTTCAAAGTGAAATGTTAATACCCATAAAAATCTTTCTTTTATTTCTCCTTAGGTAGCTATGCATTTTCTTTTTATTATCTAATTTATTATACATAAATTTCAATTTGTATAATCAAGTCATGTTTTAATGTTTATAATCATTCCACTATCTAATGTATATGGTTTCTGAATGTATGTAGTAATTTAACCTGAAAAATTCCTATCTGAGCATAACTGGTCTGATTCTAGAAAATATATTTGCCTCATAGTTCCTTTATAAAAGGATGGAGCTTTAACAGTATCATACAGGTTTCCTCTTAATGTATGTATCAAGCTACATTATCATCTTGTTGCTTTGAAATCAACTACAGTATGTGTTAGTGAATATATTTATAATTAAAGATCTTAATTTTTCACTCAAGTAAGTTTTTATTTTTTCCCTCTGTCAAATACTATTGTGAAATCCAATTTTTAATGGTTGTTGTTGTTGTTGTTGTTATGTGCCGTCGAGTCATACCTGACTCATAGCAACCCCTCCTTGGGTTTCCGAGGCAGTATCACTACGGAAGTAGGATTGCCCAACCTTCCTTCCGAGGAGTGGCTGGTGGGTTTGAACCGCCAGTCGTCTGGTTAGCAGGCAAGTGTCTTAGCCACTATGCTACCAGAGCAGCCACTCCTCGGAAGGAAGGTTGGGCAATCCTACTTCCGTAGTGATACTGCCTCGCAAACCCAAGGAGGGGTTGCTATGAGTCAGGGCCGACTCGACGGCAAACAACAACAATTTTTAATGGTAGAATATATTAATTTTCAAGTAGGGACAAATTATAGCATGTAAGCAAGTAAATGCATAACTTTATTTGCTGTTATATTTTTATTTAGCTGTACCTCCTGATGATCAACTATATTGTTTGTAACTGGGATATTAGAAATTGTTTAAAATTCACTTATTCATAACCAGATGTCAGGAGAGACACAGAACTCCCCATTCTCATGTATCAGTAGTAGTTCAAACTTAGGCTTTGATATATTCTGTCTTCTTTTTCAAGTATATATATATTGCTTTTAGTAGATTACCTGTTTTCTTACTACCCACTGTCTTTGGCATCTCTGCTTCACCACTCTTTTGGTTTTCATTTTTATATGTAAATCCAAGGAACTCTGGTGGTGCAGTGCCTAAGACATTTGACTGCTAACCAGAAGGCTGGTGGTTCAAACCTACCTGCCACTCAGAAGGAAGATGGACCAATCTACTTCTGTAAAGATATACCCCCTCAGACACACAATGAGATTCTCTATGAGTCAGAATCGACTCGATGGTGGTGAGTTTGGTTATATATGTAAATCTATATCTCTAGGTATCTCTCTATTTGTCTGTCTATATGTCTATCAGTATTTGTACACAAATTTAAGATAACCCAAATTGTTCCTGTCATTAAAGCAATGAGGAATAAGTGGGCTATCTGTCAGGTTTTACTTCCACACAGTGGGATTTACAAGGTGATGTTTACCATAGGAAGCTCATTGTGTTTATCCCATTTTTTTGAGTATCTGTAGGCTTTATTTGTAGAAGTTCTACCTCTGTTAGGAATTTTTTGAGTGAATCAGTGACAATAATCAGTAATACTAATACCATACACTTGCCCTGGTTTATCCCTGTATAGGATCTTATGTCTCTGTCAGTTGAAATCCTGTCTTCTATGCTTATGAAAGAAGGGTGCTGTTAAGTCCTGTAAGGAAAACAGTTACTTGATCTCATGAAATCTTGTTCTGAAAGCTGAGATTCTATAATCAGAACTCTGTCTTGAAATCTCTGGGATGACTTTCCCTTGAGTTAGGAAGTTAACCATTTTAATACTCAGTACACTTTATTTCCTAGGATTAGAGTCTGATATTGTATTTCCTCTTCTGTCAGAAAATATCCCAACACAGATCAACTAGAGAGGTTTTCAGGCTTTCATCTAATGGGATGAATGTATCTCTTATTCATATTATCAGTTTACTCCTAACTCTATAAGTAAGTGATTAATTCAATAATTCTTTAAGCTCTTATAATAAATTGGCTTTTCTTTTTCATCAGGTATTGATTGAGAATCTATTGTGTCCCAGTCCTGGTATGTTCAGCAGGCATTAAAGAGAATATAAATGAATTACCCCTACACTGAAGTGGATCCAATTATTAAAAGAAAACTAAAATACAGGAAAAATAAAATTCTTTAACTGGTCTTAAAGAAATCTTTCTGAAGATAAATCAGGAGGAAACAAAATATAAAACAACAGAGAAGTTACTGTAAAAGATAGGACACCAACCCCATCCTGATCCATTTTACTTTGCCTCACAGTATTCTGTGAGCATAGAACCCACAACACTCTTTACCGCTTTTAGCTGAAGTCAGTTCTACTACCTAGGAGGGTGAGCTTGATCTCAGGCATATATGCAACTTTCCTTAGTGATTCTATCTACTTACAGACAGGTGGAACTGAGAAGCTGGTTTATAAATAAAACAAAAAGAGCCTAGGAATTTTACTGATATTTTATTTCTGTATTATAAATGTTGACCACATATTTTATAAGTCCTTTCATCATCTAGATAATGTTTTCATTGAATTTGCTTATTAAAGACAAGTTAAAGGAATATAGCTGGGTATGAGGAAGCGTCCTATTAATAGAGATCATATCTTAGTTATCCAGTGCTGCTAAAACAGAAATACTACATGTGGGTGACTTTAACAAGCAGAAATTTATTTTCTTACAGTTTAGGAGGCTGGAACTTTGGACTCAGGGTGCCAACTCTAGGGGAAGGCTTTCTCTCTTGTGTCTGTTGACTCTGAAAGAAGGTTTTTGTCTCTTCTGAGCTTCTGTTCTTAAGTGATCTTTATGTGGCTTGGCATTTCTTCCTCCATCTCTGCTCTGCTCTCTTGTATAATCTCTTTTACATCTCAAAAGAAATCGACTCAAACTATCCCCTATACTAATCATGCCTCAAACATAAGACAACTCATTCCCATATGGGATAATAACCAAAGGCATAGAGGTTAAGATTAACAACATATCTTTTTCAGGGAAACTATTCAAACCATAACAGATGGTATTTTTAAAATTTCTTGCTGAGAATGGGCACAACTTACATAATGTACGTAACTTAAATTTATATATTTGAGAGAAATTTATACTAATTCTACCATAAAAATGTGCAGATTAATTTAATTATGTTGGTGTTTAATTAAAAACACTTTTCTGACTTTGAGAAGAGAATGTGCTGCATGCATGTAATATAGAAGTACTGGTTAAAAATTTAAAATTAATATAAAAAAAGTTAAAATTAACCCTTCTAAGACTTTGTTATTTAAGTTACTTGCATACTTAACTACAAATCAACCAGCTCTCAGGATTGGTTACTCATCAGAGTGTACACATTAGCTTGCCTAACTTATTCTTATCAATGATCTCTCTTATTCCTGCTTGTTTATTGCCATCTGAACAAAAGGAAAATGTACTCTCCTACTTGTTGGAGCTCCAAGCATTAAAAGACCAGTTTCAGAATAGTTTGCAGCTGTTAAACATTTTTTCTTTGCACTTAGAGGAGAAGCTGTTAGTTGTTTAGGAATTGGAGTCTCTCTGCTAATTTTACTCAAATTTTCACATTCATTTGAGAGAAATTAGGAGCTGTGGTGGCACAGTGAGTGGCTCTGGCGGTATAGTGGTTAAGGCATTCAGCTGCTAACAAGAAGATTGGTGGTTCAAACCCACCAACCATTCTGTGGAAGAAAGATGAGTCAGTCTGCTTCTGTAAAGATTTACTGCCTTGGAGACCCAATGGGGGTCACTATGAGTTGGAGTCAACCCAATGGCAGTGGTTGAGTTTGAGTTTGGTTTGAGTTAAGGTGCTCAGCTGTCAACCAAAAAGTTGGAAGTTTGAATCCACCAGTCACTCCATAGGAAAAAGATGTAGCAGTTTGCTTCCATAAAGATTTTCAGCCTTGGAAACCCTTTGGGGAAGATCTACTCTGTCCTATAGGGTCCCTATAAGTCAGAATAGACTTGATGGCAGCGGGTTTAATTTGGGTTGGGGTTAAATTAGTTATTTGCAGGTGAAATTTAGAACTTAATAACTGTTTACAATATCATTTATATGTAAAATTATGTGCTCACTTTCTAATGAACTTTAAATATTTTATATATTTAAATATCTAGATCAATATTTTAATTAAATATTGAACATCATTCTGACGGTAAATTTCCCACCCACTGCTGTGGAGACATATCTGACTCATAAAAACCCCTCCTTGGGTTTCTGAGGCGATATCAATACAGAAGTAGATTGACCAACCTTCCTTCTAAGGAGTGGTTGGTAGGTTTGGACCACCAGCCTTCTGGTTAACATTCACATGCCTTAGGCATTATGCCAGGAGAGCTCCCAATGGTAAATTAGCATTCTGAAATGGACTTTCTTATACAAATTTGTAAATGCCTTGCGTAAATAAGTGTAAGTTATTTGATCTTACAATGCTTATCTGAAAATTCTAAATGCCTGGTTTTTCTTCTGTGCAAAGGGGATAATTTTAACTCTCTTCTTATTTGACAATATTGTTGTGAATATTATATTTGAAAATGCTTTGTAAAATGATAATTGCTATAAGTTTATCATTATATTTATTTGTTTATTTAATGATCTTTATTTACCATTATGATAATGGTAATAAATGGCAATTACTAGAAGAAAACATCTAAGAATTTATGCAGGAGATTGAAGAAGCAAAATAATACCAATAATTTATTAAACATTATTTGTATCTTGAGGCAGCAACAAAATAGATAACCTAGATACGGAGGCTAGCATTTTACACCACAGGTAGTATAATCAGTATGCTAACATCCAAAAAGCTACATAAATTAGTAATGTAGCACAGTGTCCTAGAATGCAAACAGATGACTTATACAACTGAGAAAACTTGAAAGAAAGTACTGTAAACAGCACACTATGGCACCTAAACAGCATGGATTTTTACATTTATAAGTGAGGAAATAGAGTTAAAGTGTTTATTTATAACATTCAGGAAAACTCTTACAGAAAAACATCCCCTCAAAAAACAAACTCACTGCCATCGAGCCTATTCAACTCACAGCGACCTCTCATTGGGTTTCCGAGATGATATCTCTACGGAAGTAGATTGCCCAGTCTGCCTTCTGACAGAAAAACATCAGTACACATTTAATGGTCATTGCCCATCTTTTCACTTACTTTCCTTTTTTTTTCCTTGAAGTATGGGATCTTGATGTCATCCAGGTTGTACATATGGCATTTCGGTTTTCCAACAAAGCAGGTGCAGTGGAGAATGGGAAAAATTCTTCTTTTCTTGCTTTTTTTCTCTTGTAATTGAGAAAAAGGAAAGAAAGAAAAAAAAAAGATTAACAATTTTCTTACTCGCAAAGTAGTAACACTCTTTTGCATATATTATAAGAAAGAAATGTGTGGAATAGGGATATTTAACATAAAACCATTTAATTTGCAGATAGTGAAGTTTCTGAAGTGGTGAGAGAGGTTCTTTGCTGACTCCTTTTCAGCATTAGTACGAGCGAGAGTTCAATGCAAAGAAGTGCCATTCTTTCAGAAGGTGATCTCTTTCTGAAGGGTCAAACATACAGTGAATTGAAAGTTCCCTGAGGAAAATTTCAAGCATTGTAAGAAACTTTACAAGTATCTGCCTCTTCTTTCTTCCCCAACAGAAATAATCTTACAGATGCAGTGAGAGATAATATGAAGAATTGACAGTTACTTGAATTTTTCTTCATTCAGGAAACTGCTCTTCTTTTACTGATGGAATGATATGAGCCATTTTGCCTGAGTTAAATTCTGGTACTTTTTGAACTGAAGAAATTTACCATTTTCTGCACTGAAGCAGAAGCATGGTAAGGAGATAGCTGAACTTTGTGTTTCTGTAGAGCCATTTATAATACACTTGAGAAGGAGACCCTAGGGATATAGGAATCATCAATCCATTGCAGAAATATTTGATTCAAGTTTTAGAGATCAAAAGTCGCCTAAAGCATTTGTTGCTAGATAAATTACTTTATTCAGTACAAACATACAAAGGTTTATTTCCTTGAAGGTACTAAAGCTCATTCAGTTATGGTAATAGCCAGATCTTTCCAGAGAATGTAGCAGTGCAGAATTGGGGAGAACTGTGTAGTAGTGGTGGGTAAGATTTGCAGCATATACAAAATCACCATGATATCAATGTCCACAAAATATTTTATGTGTGAGTACATTCTGTGTGTGTGTGTGTGTGCTTCTATGTTATATATTCTATTTCTGCCTCAAGATAAAAAATAATGGTTAATAAATTATTATTGACATTAGTTTGCTTGTTCATTCTCCTGCATAAATTCTTAGGCAATTTCTTCTAGTCATTGCCACTTATGACCATTATAATAATAATGATTGAAAAAAAAAAGAAAAAAAAGGAACCTCACTGCCATTGAGTCAGATCTGTCTCATAGCAACCCCTCCTTGGGTTTCCCAGGTGGTATCACTATGGAGGTATATTGGAAGATTGCCCAAGCTTCCCTCTGAGGAGTGGCTGATAGGTTTGAACCACCAGTCATCTGGTTAGCAGACAAAATGCCTCAGGCATTACACCACCAGAGTTCCCAATAATGATAAAGAACATTGAAAAAATAATGAAAAAATATATGTATAACCACAGGTCATCTGGCAGTTTGTCATATTGGACTGGCTTGCATGTTGCCCTGGTACTGGAAGCTGTGCCATCGGTACTTCCGACACCAGCAGGGTCACTCATGTTTGATCAGTTTCAGAGGATCTTCTAGACTAAAACAGACTAGGAAGAAAGATGTGATGGTAACTTCTGAAAAAAATTGTCAACTGAAAACCTTATGAATAACTTTGAAACATTGTCTTATACATTACATCTAACACCAGAAGATAAACCCCTCAGGTCAGAAGGCAATCAAAATACAACTGGGGGAAAGTTGCATCCTCAAAGTAGAATCAACCTTCATGACATGGATGGAGTAAAGCTTTCTGGACCTTCATTTGCTGATTTAGAACAACTCGGAAGGAGAAGAAACAACTGCAAACATCCATTAATAATCTGAATGTGGAATATACAATTGGATATTGTAAAAAATGAAATGGAATACATAAAGATCAATACCCTAGGCATTAGTGAGCTGAAATGGACTGCTATTGGCCATTTTGAGTGACACAGTCATACAGTCTACTATGCTGGGAAGAACAAATTGAAAAGCAGTGGTATCACACTCATTATCAAAAAGATTATTTCAAGATCTAGCCTGAAGTACAATGCTGTCAGTGATAGGTTTATATCCATCTGCCTACAAGAAAGACCAGTTAATACAACTGTTATTCAAATTTATGCACCAGCCACCAAAGCAAAAGATGATGAAGAAACGGAAGATTTTTACAAACTTATGACCAAATTGACCAATATGCAACCAAGATTGATGATTGGAATGCAAAGATTGGAAAATAAAGAAGATTGGAATGCAGCTTGGGTAGTTGGAAAATAAAGGCCTTGGTGACAGAAATTACACTAGAGATTGTGAGATATAATTTAGTAAGACAAATGACTTTTTCGTTTCAAATACCTTTTAAAAAAAACATAAATGGCTTCTGTGCATGCAGATTTTGTCAGGAATCAAACTGACTGCAACAGTGGAAAGAGACAATGGAGAAGTTCAATATTATCAGGCAGAATGTTGATCAGGGGCTGATTGTTGACCAGACCATCAAAGTGTAGTTCTCTCAGCAATACTAATCATGGTCACTCTTTCAGAAATCACTGTGACCATCATTAACATGAACTTTTTGGTTCCCAAAACTCCAAATCTAAATTTTAACATGAAATCTTCTACGGAAGTTCTTATTGTCCTAAGTCAGTGACTAAACAACAACAACAAAAGAACATAAAAACCTCAGTGCTATAGAGTCAATTTTGACTCATAGCAACCCCCTTTGGGTTTCCGATGTGGTAAATCTTTACAGAAGTAGCTTGCCCAGTATTCCTTCTGTGAAGGAATGGCTGGTGTGTTTGAACCACAAACCTCTGCAATGCAGTGACTAAAGCAAATGTAAAACCTCTCTGTAGGAAAACAACTTGGAATATACAACTCATTGCTGTGAGTTGGAATCAACTCCCCAGGCAGTGAGTTTAAGCCTTCTTGCAGAAAAAAAAAAAAAAAAATTCCAATATTATGAATAAAAAAAGAAGATAACATCAGATATACAAAGAAATCATCCACTATTAAAAAATTAAAAATGCAGAATCAACTTAGCAAAGACTATACATATTAGAATTATTTATACAGTATACAAATAAGTACCTTTGAACAACAATAAAGAGATATAGTTAAAAGTTTGACAAAGGAATACTCTAACACTTCTCATCCTCAGTTTTGTCCAGTCTATTCTCCTTAATGGCAACCTCATGAGTTTCAGAATAGAAGTACTTCATAGTGTTTTCTTGGCTGTAATCTTTACAGAAGCATCTGGTCAGAGCTTTCTTCCACAGCACTGCAGGGTGGATTAGAACAAACAATTTTTGGTTAGTAGCTTAGAGCCAACTGTTCCATTCAGGACTTAATAAAGGAATAAGAGAGTGTAAAACAATTTTTATGCTTGAACCAGAACAAAATTGAACTTCTGGAAATTAAAAATATAACATATAATACATGTAATAAAAATCACAAACTAAGGAGTGTTGTTGTTAGGTGCCATCAAGTTGGCTCCAACTCATAGCAACCCTATGTACAACAGAGCAAAACACTGCCAGTTCATGCCCCACTTCACAATCCTTGCTATAATTGAGCCCATTGTTGCAGCTACTGTGCCAATCCATCTTCTTGAGGGTCTTCACATTTCTTGCTGACACTCTACTTTACCGAGCATGATATCCTTCTCCAGGAAATGGTCAATTCTGACAACATGACCAAAGTAAGTGAGACAAAGTCTGGCCATTCTTTCTTCCAAGGAGCATTCCAACTGCATTTCTCCCTGGACAGATTTGTTAGTTTTTCTGGCAACCCATGGTACCTTAATTATTCTTCACAACCCCACAACTCAAAAGCATCAACTCTTCTTTGGTCTTCCTTATTCACTATCCAACTTTCACATGCATATGTGGCAATTGAAAATACCATGGCATGGGTTAGGCACACCTTAGTCTTCAAAGTGACATCTTTGCTCTTCAACATTTTGAAGAGGTCTACTAAAGAGTAGGAACAATTAAAAGAAATTCAGGAAATAGGAAGAAATATGTAAAGAAATTATCTAAATTTCAGCACAGAAAGAAAAAGAGATGCAAAAAATTGAAAGAAAAGAAGATTGAGTGATAAAAAATGTCAACAAATATTTCATTTTACTTTTGGAAGCAGAGAATATTAAAAAAAAATGATGAGGAAACCACATTCAAAACAAAAGTAATTGAAGCTTTCTAGAAATGATGAAGGATACAGCAAACACAAGGAAACAAAAAATGCCCTGTTTTAATTAGATGAAATAGATTTTAAGGAAATAAACACTATTAGTTATTAGGAGAAGGAGTTCTCATGGTGCAATTGGCCTGCTAACCAGAAGATTGGTGGTTCGAACCCACCAGTTGCTCAAGGAAGGAAATGGGACAATCTCTGTCCATAAAGATTTATTTTCTTGAAAACCCAATGGTAGTCACTAGGGAGTCAGAACTGACTCTATGGGAGTGAGTTTGGTTTGATTTTTTAGATATTAAGGGGGTTATTACATATTGGAAGGAGCCCTGGTGGAAAAGTGGTTAAGCTCTTGACTGCTAACTGAAAGGTCAGAGATGGAAACTCACTAGTCATTCCATGGGAGAAATACATGGCAGTCTGTGTTCATAAAGATTTACAGCCTTGGATACATTAAAGGGGCAATTCTACTCTGTTCTATAGCGTTGCTCTGAGTTGGAATTGAACTCGACAGAAAAGGGTAGTGGTAAAATGTTTAAATCCCTAGTGAGATACAATAATTCTAAACTTAAATGAATTAATAATACTTTCAAGATTTTGTAAAGCCAAAATTAAGCAAGGAAAGATTGAAAAATTAACTGTTGAAGCAAATTTTAACTTCCATCTTCTGGTAATTGACAGACCAGGTACACTCCCCCCACCAAAAACAATGAATAATATATGGAAAATATGAGGAACATAAACTTGATCAAAAGGCCATATATAGCTGTGTTAGATTGGGTTCTCTAGAGAAACACAAAAAACCAGCAAAGTATATATATATTTAGAGAGAGAGAGAGAGAGAGAGATTTATC
>NW_006921863.1:932790-961798 GCF_000298275.1 Orycteropus afer afer
TGTCGTTCTTCCAGATTGTCCTTGGATATCATTGCAAGCAGGCCACACCCCTAGGGAAACTCCCCTTGGGCAGACTGGCCACTCAGAACTCAGTCATCTGATCCCATCATGGGAACAACCACACAGAACTGGGGTCCAGCCAAGTTGATACACAGCTCCAACTATCACAATAGCGCTCTGCAGCCAACAATTAGAGAATACATATTATTTTCAACAATACAAAAAACATTAACAAAAATTATCCACATTCTAGATTATTCTTGTTATGTCCACACCTCTGATTCAATGAAGCAGCATTATGAGAGTATATTCTTAGAAGCTAACCTTAGCTAAATATTGATAAATGTGCTAACAATATTTAACTAAATATTAATAAATGTGAACTAGAAAAATGCAATATATTTGGAAATTTGAAAAGTACATTTATAAAAAAACTCATGAGTCAAGATGTCATAAAGTTGTAAAAATGTTTTAAAGTGGATAATTTGAAAATACATGTTCACTTGGGGGATGCATTAAAAGCAATAATTACAGGGAAATATATACCCTTTAGAGTATTAAAGTATATTGTTGTTGCTGTTAGGTTCCATGGAGTTGTCTCTGACTCATAACAACCCTATGCACAGCAGAACAAAACACCACCCGGTCCTGCTCCAGCTCCATGATCCTTGCTATACTTGAGCCCATTGCCACAACCACTGTGTCCATCCATCTCATTGAGGACCTTCCCCTTGCTCATCAATCCTCCACCTTACCAAGCATGACATCCTGCTCCAGGTCATGTCCCTTCTGACAACATGATCAAAGTAGGTGAGACTAAGTCTGGCCATTCTCTCTTCCAAGGACCATTACAGCTGAACTTCCTCCAGGACCAATTTATTAGTTATTTTAGCAGTTCATGGTACTTTCAGCATTCCTTGCCAGCACCACAACTCAAAACCATCAATTCTTCTTCAGTCTTCCTTATTCATTGTCCACCTCTCACATGCATATGGGGCAATTGAAAATATCATGGCTTGTGTCAGGCACACCTCAGTCCTCAAGGAGACATCTTTGCTCCTCAGCACTCGAAAGAGATCTTTTGAAGCTGATGCCCTGACTGCTGCTTCTGTCGGCGTCAATTGTAGAACCAAGCAATGTGAAGTCTTTGACAATTTCAGTCTTTTCTTTATTTATCATGATGCTGCTTATAGGTCCAGTTGTGAGGGTTTTAGTTTTCTTTATATTGAGATGTAATCCATACTGCAGACTGTATTCTTCAATCTTCATCAGTAAGTACTTCAAGTCATCCTCACTTTCAACAAGCAAAGTTGTGTCATCAGTGTATTGCAGGTTGTTAATGATTCTTCCTCCAATCTTGATGCCACATTCTTCTTCATATAGTCCAGCTTCTCAGATTATTTGCTCAGCATAGAGATTGAATAAGGATGGGGAAAGGATTCAACCCTGACACACTCCCTTCTTGATTTTAAACCGTGTAGTGTTCCCTTTTTCTGTTTGAATGATAGCCTCCTGGTCTATGTACAGGTTCCTCATGTGTACAATTAAGTATTCTGTAATTCCCATTCTTCTCAATGTTATCCACAATTTGTTATGATCCACATAATCAAATACTTCTGCACAGTCAATAAAACACAGGTAAACATCGTTCTGGTATTCTTTGCTTTAAGCCAATATCCATCAGACATCAGCAATGATATCCCTTGTTCCACATTCCCTTCTGCATCCAGCTCGCACCTCTGGAAGTTCTCTGTCAATATACTGCTGCAACCATTTTTTGAATTATCATCAGTAAGATTTTACTTGCATGCAATATTAATGATATTGTTTGATAATTTCCACAATCTGTGGGATCACCTTTCTTTGGAATGGATACAAATATTGGTCTCTTCCAGTCAGTTGGCCAGGTAGCTGTCTTCCAAATCTCTTGGCTTAACCAAGTGAGTGCCTTCAGCGGGGCATCCATTTGTTAAAACATTTCAATGGGTATTCCATCAATTCCTGGAGCCTTGTTCTTAGCCAATTCCTTCAGTGCACTTTGACTTCTTTCTTCAATACCATTGGTTCTTGAATGTATGCCACATCCTGAAATGGGTGAAGATTGACCAGTTCTTTTTTTGTAAAGTGACTCTGTGTATTCCTTCCATCTTCTTTTGATGCTTCCTGCATCATTCAATATTTTGCTCATAGAATCCTTCAATATTGCAACTCAAGGCTTAAATTTTTTCCTCAGTTCTTTCAACTTGAGAAATGCCAAGTGTGGTCTTCCCTTTTGGTTTTCTAACTCCAGGTCTTTGTACATTTCATTATGATAATTGGCTTTGTCTGCTCGAGCTACTCTTTGAAATCTTCTGTTCATCTCTTTTATCTTGTCATTTCTTCCATTTGCTTTAACTCCTCTCCACTCAAGGGCAAGTTTCAGAGTCACTTCTGAGATCTATTTTGGTCTTTTCTTCTTTTCTCATCTTTTTAATGACCTCTTGCTTTCTTCATGGATAATGTTCTTGATGTCATCCCACAATTCTTCAGGTTTTCAATCATTGGTGCTCAATGCATCAAATCTATTTAGATGGTTTCTAAATTCAAGGTGGTTATATTCCAGGTCATATTTTGGCTCTCATGGACTTGTTTTAATTGTCTTCAAATTCAAGTTGAATTTGCATATGAGGAGTTGATGGTCTGTTCCAGAATGAGCTCCTGGCCTTGTTTTGGCTGAAGATATTGAGCTTTTCCATCATTTCTTACCATAGACGTAGTCAATCTGATTCCTGTGTACTCCATCAGGTGAAGTCCACGTATATAGCCACCATTTGTGTATTCATTATTTTAATGAATATAATGAAGGATTTTACTTGCAATGAAGAAATTGTTGGCCTTGCAAAATTCTATCATGAGATCTCCAGTGTTATTTCTATCACCATAGCCAAATTTTCCAATTACTGGTGATTCTTCCTCATTTCCACCTTTTGCATTCCAGTAACCAGTGATAAGTAACACATCTTGATTGCATGTTTGATCAATTTCAGACTTCAAAAGTTGATAAAACTCTCCAATTTCCTCATCTTTGGCTTTGGTGGTTGGGACATAAATTTGAATAACAGTCATATTAACAGGTCTTCCTTGTAGACATATGGATATTATCCTATCACTGACAGCATTGTAGTTCAGGACAGATCTTGAAACATCCTTTGTGATGATGAATGCCACACCATTCCTCTTCAAATTGCCATTCTGAGCATAGTAGACCGCATGCTGCTCTGATTCAAAATGGCCAAAACCAGTCCATTTCAGCTCACTAATTCCTAGGATATCAATTATTATGCATTCCATTTCATTTTTGACAACTTTCAATTTTCCTAGATTCATACTTCGTACATTCCATGTTCCATTTATTAACGGATGTTTGCAGCTGTTTCTCCTCAATTTGAGTCTTGCCAAATTTAGGTCTCAAAAACATTACTTTATCCATATCACTAAGGTTGGTTCTACTTTGATAATACAGCTCTTTCCCAGTCGTATTTTGAGAGCCTTCTGACCTAAGGGGCTTGTTGTCCTGCACTGCATTGGACAATGTTTCTGGCTGTTCATAAAGTTGTGCTGTAATGTATCAGACAGTGTTTCTGTGCTATTCATAAGGTTTTCCTTGGCCAATTCTTTGAGAAGTGGATGACCTCTTCCCTCTGCCTAGTCTATCTCAGTCTGTAAGCTGCATTGAAACTTGGGCACCGTGTGCAACCCTGCTGTCATTTGAAACATTGGTGGCACAGCCTCAAGCCTCACAGCAATGTGCAAGCCACCACAGTATGACAAACTGACAGATAAGTTTTCCCTTAGCTCTTCGAAAGCTCTCCATCCTCCCCTTACCTGAATCCTTGCTGCTCCTTGCTCTGTCGTCCCCCTGGCTTTTCTTTCCCCTGTTTACCTGTCTCTTGGACATGTGGCCTGGGTCTCTCCTCTTACCTGGATCCCTGCTGCTGCTCACTGTAGTATATTAAGAAAGAAGAAACAGGTGATCATTATTTAAATATTCTACTTCCAAAGTTAGGGTAAAAAAAATAAATCCAAGCAAAATATAAAGAAGGAGATATTAAAGCTATGAACAGAAATTAATCAAATAAAAAACAAAATTAAACTAAGATAAGAAAGGCTAATCATTGGTTCTGTGATATTCATAAGTGAAGGTGTTAATACCTTTTCAGGATTCATCAAGATAAAAAAGAAAGGCCATAATAATATATAATACTAGTAGAAAAAGGGTGAACTTAATTTCAGGTACTATAGTGAATTAAAAGATATTTAGAGAAAAACAATGAGCAAACATAGAAGAACACAATTGCCAAAATTCATTGGAGAAGAAATAGAAAATCTAAACAGTCTTCACACTATTCAAAATAATTCTAGGAAATTTATATATTTTAGGGAAATATTATAAGCGAGAAAATGTTTCATCTTATTTTCTGAGGCTTGCTTAGACTTTGATACTTAAACCTGAAAGGATCAGAGTGAGAAAAATAAATTACATGCCAATATCACTCATAAATGTAAATGTAAATTTGGTAAATAACATTTAAACAAATTAAAACAAGGTGGGAAAAATGATAACACATTTTAACTAAGCTGGGTTTATTCCATAACTGTGATCTAGTTCCAGCTTTGAAACTCAATTCACCATATGCTATGTTAAAAAAAAAAAAAAAAAAAAAAAAAAAGACCTACATAGTTGCAGAAAAGCATTTTATAATTTCCAAAAACCATTCATGATATAAATTCTTAGCAAAGTAGAAATGGAAGGGAAATTCCTTACCTTGGTAAGCATTTTCTGCCAGAAACCTTGAACAAACCTCATATTCATTAAAAATGATGATTTAGCATTATTTATACACTGCCTTTCCTTTTCCTCTTGTTGCCATGTCTGTGTGGAAGAAACTGTGGTGAAAATATTTATTTATTTATTTTTAGTTTGGTATAAGATGTCTTGGAATCAGAGAAGATGCGATAATGTAGAGCTTAGATCGCTTTTCCAGTTTATATTATCAGCTCATGTATCTTATGTATATCAGCTTACGTATCTTTACAGAGACAGTCAGTGTTGTATAGGGCATTATGATGGTGCAGTAGAGACACAGAATATTTTGATTCTGATTTGTCTTAGTTTAGTTATGACATATTCATAACACCTATCGGCCCCAATTTCCATGTCTGATTAGGAAGTGTTTCCAAATAGATTGTATTTACATCTCTTTCCCTGGGGTAGGGCCAGACTAGGCATATATTCAGAACTTCTCAGACTTCAGTGGATATACAAATCCCCAGGGCTCTTATTAAAGTGAAGATACTGATTAATCAAATTTGAGGAAGAATCTGAATTTCTGCCTTTATGACAAGCTTCCCTTGATGCCTTTTCTGCTAGTCTACAGATTTGCAAGTAGCACATTTTAAATAGGAAAGTATAAAAGAAAAAAGTATTCTTAGAATAATTATTTTAAACAGACTATTTATTGAATTTACAGCTCTGGTAGCATAGTGGCTAAGTCACCTGCCTGCTAACCAGACGGCTGGCAGTTCAAACCCACCAGCCACTCCTCAGAAGGAAGGTTGGGCAATCCTACTTCTGTAGTGATACTGCCTCGAAAACCCAAGGAGGGGTCGCTATGAGTTGGGGCCGACTCGACGGCACATAACAACAACAACAACACTTATTGAATTTAAGAAGTGATTTAATTTGTAGGAAAATGACTTGCAGGCAACTTTTTAAAAAACATTAGTTACATTAAATTACTTTAATTAGGTGTTTGATACACTTCATTTCACAGATATATTGGAATCAGTGAAGGATTTTATTTGTTTTTATTTATTTATTTTCATTCTAACATGAAAGAAGATATCATAGTATAATGGGGAAAAAAAATAATAATAAAATAAAATAAATAAATAAAACCACTGATTTTGGTAGTTGTGAAACCAAGGTGCTAATCTCATCTCTGCAGCTAATGGACTATGATTTAAGTTATCCAAATCTCAGTTCCTTCATCTGAAGATTCAGGAGTTGAATGAGCATGATTTTTCTGGATTGCTCCAACTCTAAATTGAAATGATTATAGAACATTCATAATTATAGACGTTTTGAGGGAGCTCAGATGTGAATGTGAGATCATTTGTTAAGCAAGAAAGTACATAGAGGAGTCCAGACAATCATCTCAATCATTGAGAAACTTAACGAGTACTTTCAGTTGAATCATCAATTCCTTAGTGCATGAAATTCACTTGAAATAGATCAGTTCACCTTTTAGATTTGCATCCATAGCCATAAATTCTGCTAAACCAGAGGTAAATAAAAATGAAAAATTGCAATAAAACAGGTCCATGGATTGTGAACCTTTAGTTGCATCACATCACACTCCCCATTATCCTTTTTCTATAAATATCATCAAAATAACAAAAGAAAAATGTTATTTATTTTTGAATTTGAGTTATGTGAACTAATTCAAATAATGGGGATAGCATAATAATTTTCTCGATGTTGCTTTTATTATTGAGATTTATTCATTTAAAATATTGCATATGCAAATATTTTTAAAATTAGAAGTAGATTTCAAAGTTTATTGCCTTGAACACTGCAAGAATTTGTATTCAATAATGCCTTATTTGGAACAATATAAAACTTATATTTTATATAATTTAAATATTTCACATTATAAAGCAGGAAAGTTAGATAAGAATGAATTAAATGATGACAATTTTTCATCAAAGTGCTTTGGAAGGATGATTAATGTTCTTTCTTGCAAAGGTAATTTGGCTTAATAATTTTAACATGCTAAAATTTATGAAATCTAAGAAACCTTTTAACTTCTGTATATGTGTATTAATAAAAGAGTCTCCAAAGCTTAAAATAGACTTTCTTTTGCATACATTTATTATATGAAAGTCATATGCTAAATCGAAAAGGAAAAAGAATAAAGTAAATTGGGCATGAAGATAAAGCAGATGTTTCTGACACTGTAAATATCTAGTAAAGCAAGTCAAAATGATGATGGAAGAGATTTGTCATTGAAATCACCACCTATTTCTCCATAATCAGTGCTTCTCAAATTGCCAAATGTTGACGTGGACTCCTGTCTAGTTCTCATTGTGAACTTTCATTCTTTTTTCAACCACCAATACCTATTAAATGGTACCTGCCATATGTTCTCTATATCTTTAGTATATGGAAATCCTAAATATCCAAGTATTATAAGTATCTATAATTCAAGTAAAAATTCCACATCGCATTAGGAGCTTTAAAAACATAATGGCACCTGGGTCATAACCCAGAAATTCCTATTTAATTGGTCTGAGATGACTGACCTGAGCACTGGGATTTCAAAAACCTTCCCAGGTGACAAATGCATGGTTCATGACCACTGAAATACACAAAGAAGTCTACATGGCATTTTGGAATCATAATCTAGTTTAATGCTCGCAAGAAGCTTTTTATGATGGTATTATATATATTACATGAAAAAGGAAATGGAATCTCAGAAAAGTTAAATAACTTGTTGCTGTAGTTGTTAGCTTCCATTAAGTTGGCCCCAGACTCATGGAAGCCCAATCACAAAGGGGATTGATTAGGCTTTTCACTGACTGATTTTCAGAAGTAGATCATCAGTCTCTTCTTCCTAGTCTGTCTTAATCTGGAAGCACTACTGAAACATTTTCAGATCACAGCAACTCACAAGCCTTCACTGACAAGTGGTGGCTGTGCCAGAACTGCATCACCAGGAACTGAACCCATTAAAGAACAAACCCAAGGTTAATATCATTAATGCATAGTAGCTACAGGATTCTGTCCAGATACTCAGCAAAGCCAGTCTTCTGTATATTTTATGTACATGACTCTCTACATTGGTAATGGAATAATGATGGAATGATTTAAAGTATTTTTCTCCTTATATAATGTGAAGCATTATATAAGTAGTTCATTAGAATCTAAATTGATATATGATGTCTTTTAACCTTACCACCAGTGGCCAGTTAATTATTTGATATTTCTTGTATTTCATTTAGTGACAAGAAATTCTAATCTTCCCTTGTGTAATTTTAGTTATACACTAAAATGTATGCATTCGTATTCTATATTGTGGATCTGGTCATAAAACTAGACCCTTACTGTCAGTAATTCACATTACTTTCATTACAGAAGCAAAATCCCACTCAAAACATTTCTGAGAGTTGTTAAAATTATATTTTACTGTTACATATTCTTATACCTATTCAGAATATTCCAATATTTGAGTATAAATTCTCTTCTCCTCATTCTATAGGTTAAAATTGATGTTTATATTTAAATTATTCATTTCTTGGGGAAAGAGGTGTTCTAATGTAAAGAGGAGCACTTTGATGGATTATTTCATGTTCAGATGACAATCATTTATATTAAAAGTGTAATCTAATAACAAAAAGAGTTTATTTTACCATGTGTTAAAATTTGTAATAGAAAATTCATTGAATGATGACTGAATAAATTGGTAGAACTTCTTGGGAAGCTGTTTTACATTACCTACTAAAGCAACCAGAGTGGGTTTGAACTGCCAACCTATTGGTTAGTCAAGCACTTAACCATTTGCAATATTCAGAGGTTTTTGTATGTAACATAATACCAAGAACTTAAAGGGTCAAGGGTCAGTTATTTTCTTTGTCAAAAGAATAGTTTTATAGTATTATTTTAAAGTGTGGTCTAGGTGTCAGAATTCAGGTACTCAGTTTCCATGTGAATCTTAATAGACATTTCCTATTTCAGATTCGTAGACATCTCTGGAATTGAAGGAAAGCAATGATATGATGGACTGGACAATGTTTCCTTGTGTTGTACATAAGGTCACTATGAGTTGGAGCCAACTTGATGACATCTAACAACAACAATGATATGACAATGCAATGATGATGTAGATTTAAAGGACCAAGGAAAAATGTTTATCATTACCAAATAAGTACAAAATTGTTGACTTGAGAAACAAAAATAAATAGTTGCAGTTTTTTGTGTTTTTTTTACTTTTTTTTTTATTTTTGGTTGGTTGGTTGTTTTGTAAATAAAGTTTGCAAAAAGGAGACAGGAAAAATTGAGGGGTAAATCTGTTTGCTGGTGTTGTTATGTGCCATCGAGTCAGACCCGACTCATAGGAACCTTCCTTAAGTTTCTGAGGCAGTATCACTATGACAGTAGATTGCCCAACCTTCCTTCCTAGGAGCTGCTAGTGGGTTTGAACCACCAGCCTTCTGGTTAGCAGTCAAATGCCTTAGGCATCACAATTAGAAGATAGTAATCCACAAAATAATTATGACATTTAAGTATGAGCTAAGTTAAAAATTATGATTTCAATAAATAGCACCAGTTTATGAAAGAAAATACAAACATATTATATTAAGACCCACATCTTTATATATGCTATGAAAGTAATTTATTTAACAAAAATGAGACTATAACATCATTTTGTGTGTCCCATAAAAACCATACAGCTTATATCAATGATCACTCATTCCACCAAGTTTAAAACAAAGCAGTTAAGTGGCCATAGAATTTGCTCACTTACATGATCAAAGGGTTATATGGAAACTCTTGTTGTTGTTGTTATGTGCCGTCGAGTCAGACCCAACTCATAGAGACCTCTCCTTGGGTTTCTGAGGCAGTATTGCCACGGAAGTAGATTGCCCATCTTCCTTCCAAGGAGTGGCTGGTGGGTTTGAACCACCAGCCTCCTGGTTAGCAGTCAAGTGCCTCAGGCACTATGCTAAGAGCTCATTATTTGAAAAATTTATCAATGTAGTTTTAAAAAATTCTTATTATATACTGAGGAAAATTGTAATAATGGGCAAACTGATAAAAATGGTTTTATTTTTCAAAGATAATGTTTCCATTTTGCTTCTAATATTAAGTCATCTTGTATTGATAGAGTATCAATGTATTAAAAATACACCTATTCCTCATTTACCAACAATCTTGTTATCTGATATTTCACATTTATAACAATAGTTAAAAATCTACTGTCCCCATATGGGACAGCAGCATATATGCTAGATGTATATTTATGTCTAGCAGAAAGAAAGCCTAGGTCCCTGATGGAGTCCCTCGCCATTGTATCCTGTGTGCACATAGAAGAGAAACTCACAATGCATACTATTTCACCACTCAGGAGGGGGGATGTCATCCCCCTAAGCCACAGGTGTGTTAGGTGGAGCACAGGAGGGGTTAGAGTGGGGCCAGTGGGATGCAACACTTCCTTGTGTGTCCTAGGTACACACAGGGAGCTGAGTCTGGTACAGTGGCAGCAGGTATCTGGAAGATGGGTTGTCCTTAGGGCCTGGGATGGGGGTGGGGAGCAGGATTCCAGGGTCTGGCCTTAGCCCAGCCCCAAGGGATGGCAGGTTTGGGTGGGCTATATTTAGAGGAGCTCTGATATAGGACACTTGGGTGCCTGGGGACCCCACATCAGCTGACAGGTATCTACTCAATAACTTATGCTTCCTCAATGCCCCCTTCTGCCCTCCCCTTTGTACTGAGTGGGCACAGGGAAGGGTGAAGCAGACTATCTAGACATGGGTGAGGCCAGCAGGTGAATGGCTAGTGTTAGCTGCAGGTTAAAATCAAGGGCAGAGGCCAGGTCTGGCTATCCCGACCTTGGAGGAAGCTCTGGATTATTCATTACCATTGGGTCATGGGAGTGGAAGGGAGCAAGGCCACCCAGCAAGAGCCAGGGAGTGCACCCAGGAAGGGACCCAGTAGACAGCATAAATTCCCCCTAAAGCACCTAGCCCTTCCCACCCATGGGCATGGTGCCCTCTATCCCCAACAAAATCACCAAGGGCATTTTGGGGTTATTGAAGTGAGTAGCCAGGGCCACCCATCCTTAAAATACAGTGAGAGTAGGAGAGAGAAGGAACTCTATGGATGGAATGGGGAGGGGGGCACATGGGCCATCCTGCTCTGGAAGACTGGGTGGGCCTCCCCTGTTGACAGTGGTGGGGGAGTGAGTTCCTATGAGGCAACATGGTAGGGGAGGCAGTGGTGGCAAGTGACTTCAGTAGAGGCCTGGCAGGACATTCACAGTACAGGTGGAGGGGGTAAGGTGATGGGTCATCCTCCATTTTCACATGATGCCAATTTTCACATAATGACCTGTTCTCTGTAACTTAACTACGTAGATAAGTGAGGCATGGATGTAATAAAAACTCAAAGAAATTTGAATCCTAAGGTTTATTCTGAGCAGTTATTCTATATGCTTATAGGAAGACCATTCTGATCGCCACAAAAAGCAAATGGCTTGAAGTAGCCTAGTTACATGACATTTATAAAGAAAAGGAAGGAGAAAGGTAGACTAGTAACCACTGACCAATCTTAACATGCTTGCTTGAACTCTGCCCTCCCCTTTGTACTGAAATCAGCTGCTATGAGGACCCAAGGTGCTCTCTGCAACAATGATACCCTTTGAAATTTAAATAAGTAAATAAGTAAGCCTGGTTTCAAACAGGAAAGAAAAGATTAATAACTTTGGGTGAAGAAAAAAAAAAAAAGGGTTGGAATAATCTTGGATCAGGAATGTTTTCATGAATAATTTGGTTTCATCGGTAAGAAAAACTTAAAGAAGGATGTCTATTATTAATTCTTCCCTTTGATGAAAGATTATTAGTATTTTATAATATCTGAATCCTAAATAATTTACTTTTTATCTTATTTCAATATTTCTTCAATTTTGCTAACTATAATATAAAGAGTATATCATTTAACTTTTTATATGGCCAAAGAAATAACAATTCTTCCCAATGAAATTGAACTAGTGTGAAATACAATAGAGGGCATGTACCCATCATGAAGTAATCAATTCAAATTAGAATGGTCACTGGTTTAGATCTCTTTCTAGTAGATTTGGAGAAAACTTCATTTGGAGAGCTAGAACAGGAAACATTAGCAATATTCATGTATGAGTCATCATAATCTTTAGAGTCATATTCACAAACAGCCACTACTGTTTTCTTCAGAATTCCAGAAACAAGTTAATCCCTGTCTGCCTGGATAGTCTGCAGGAACTTCATATACAACACTTTGAAACCACAGCATATGCTTGAAATCCTTCCCCAAAATGGATCATTTATTTGTAACATAGGCCAGGGAGCTCAGAGTCATCTTAGCCTCTAGGTAATATTGATTTTGTATCCCAAATGTCTCCTATATTACTCTCCTCTTAATTTCTGTGTTCATTCTTCTCATCACGCATTGAACATTATAGGTAATTCAAAACTTGTCTAACTGCCTCCAGTGTCCTCAACCTTCCAGTATTTCCTTTACATTGTTGGATAGGATTGTTGTTCTAAGATACAGATAAAATCATGATTGTTTAAAATCTTTTTGTGGCTTAAAGATGAATGCAAAACTCCTGCAAAATTCCTCACGATCTGCTCTTAAGCTGTTTCTGTTTTCTCTTTCTATCTGAGCCATTAATTTCAAAGTGTAATTTGCCTTTCTTTCCCCTCCTAATTCATATTCTCCACCACATCTTCACTGCTGTGTACACTAGAGACCAGACTTTATTTATTTATTTATTTTTTTTTTATTGCACCTTCTCATTTCTCTTGTTATATGTTTTATATCTCCCTCTAGCTAATTGTGGGCTTACTTCAAGTGTGGCCTTGACCTTTGCTTCTTTCTCCTCTAATAACTCCCACAGAGAATTAATTTACTCTCAAAGCTTCAGCTGCCACCTCTGTGCTTTCTGCTGTTTCCTCAATCCAGTACATGCATCCTACAGCTCTGGCATAACTTTTTTAAAACATAATTTTTGACAAGTTATTTGTCTCTTCAAGAACCCATAGTAATTCTTTTATTGCTCATTTATTTAAATGGATATACATAGTGTAAGTGTGGATCCTAACAAATCATGAGTAACATTGAGAAAAAAGGGAATTCTACTTATTTGTGCTCATGCAGAACTTGTACATAGACCAAGAGGCAGCTGTTCAAATAGAACAAGAGGATATTGCATGGTTTAAAATCAAGAAAGGAGTATGTCCAGGTTGGGTCTTTCCACCCTACTGGTTCAATGTGTATCCTGAGCAAATAATTTGAGAAGCTTGACTGTGTGTAGAAGAACATGATATCAAATTTGGAGGAAGACTTGTTAACAACCTGCCATACGCAGATGACACAACTTTACCTGATGAAAGTGAAGAGGACTTGAAACATTTACTGATGAAGATCAGAGACTACAGCCTTCAGTATGGATTATACCTCAACATAAAGAAAACAAAAATCTTCAACAATTGCATCAATAAACAACAGCTTGATAAATGGATAAAATATTGAAGTTACTTGGATCCACAATCAACCCCATGGAAGCATCAGTCAAGAAATCAAATAACATATTGTGTTGGGCAAATCTGCTGCAAAGGATTTTTTTCAAGGGTTAAAAAAGCAAAGGTCAATTTAAGGACTAAGGTTCACCTGCCCCAAGCCATAGTATTTTCAACCACCTCATATACATGCAAAAGCTGGACAATGAATAAGAACAATCCAAGTATCAATGATGTCTTTGAATTACAATGTTGGTAAAGAATATAAAATATACCCTGAATGGCCAGATAAATGAAAGAAAAAAAAATCTGTCTCTGAAGAAGTACAGGCAGAATGCTCCTAAGAAGTGAGGTTGGTGAGACTTTGTCTCAAGCGCTTTGCACATTTTATCAGGAGGGATCAGTCTTTGGAGAAGGACATCATGCTTGTTAAAGTAACCGTTGTTGAGTGCCATTTTTTCAGGTCTGGCTCATAAAGACCCTATGTACAACAGAAGGAAATACTACCCAGTCCTACACCATACTCACAATCCCCACTACACTTGAGGCCATGGTTGCAGCCACTATGTAGATGCATCTCATTGAAAGTCTTCCTCTTTTCACTGGTCCTCCACATTACCAAGCACGATATCCTTTGCCAAGGCCTTCTCCCTTCTGATAATATGACCAAAGTAGGAGAGATGACGCCATTCTTGCTTCCAAAGAGCATTCTGATTGCACTTCTTCCAGGACAAATTTGTTCATTCTTCTGGCAGTCCATGGTATTTTCACTTTTCTTTGCCAACACCAAGATTCAAAGGCATCAACTCTTCTTCAGTCGTCCTTATTCATTATACAGCTTTCACATGCATATACTCAAAATGAAACTCACTGCCATTGAGTCAATTCTGACTCGTAGCAACCCCCACTGGGTTACTGAGGCTGTAGATCTTTACGGAAGTAGATTGTCCCATCTTCCTTCTGTGGAGCAGCTGGTGGGTTTGAACTGTCACTCTCCTGGTTAGGAGTCAAATGCCTCAGGCACTGCTCCACCAGAGCGCCTTACATGCATTTAAGGCTATTGAAAATACCGTGGCTTGAGTCAGGGGCACCTTAGTCATCAAAGTGACATCTTTCTCTTTAACACTTTAAACTCTTTAAAGAGGTCTCTTGCACCATATTTGCCCAGTGCAAAACGATGTTTGATTTCTTGGCTACTGCTTTCATGGGTGTTGATTGTAGTTACAAGTAAAATCAGAGATAACCTCAGTTTCTTTTCTTTTTTTTTTCCATTGATTGTGATATTGCTTATTGGTCCAATTGTGAAGGATTTTTGTTTTCTTTATGTGTAATCCAGACTGTAGGCTATAGTCTTTGATATTCATTGCTAAATGCTTCAAGTCATCTTCACTTTCAGCAACCAAGGTTGTGTCATCTGCATAACACAGACAGTTGATGAGTCTTCCTCCAATCCTGATGCTATGTTCTTCTTCCTGTAGTCCTGCTTCTCAGATTGTTTGCTCAGCCTACAAATTGAATAAGTGTGGGGAAAGGATACAACCTTGACACACATCCTTCCTGATCTGAAACCATTCAGTATCCCCTTGTTCTGTTAGAACAAAAGCCTCTTGCTCTGTGGATAGGTTTCTCATGAACACAGTTAAGTGTTCTGGAATTCCCATTCATCTCAATGTTAACTACAATTTATTATGACCCATACAGTCTAATGCCTTTGCATAGTCAATAAAACACAGGTAAACATCTTTCTGGCATTCTTTGCTTTCAGCTAAGATACATATGATATCAGCAATGACTTCCTCTGAATCCAACTTGAATTTCTGGATGTTCACTGTCAATATACTTCTGCAACCATTTTTGAATTATCTTCAGCAAAATTTTACTTGCATGTGATACTAATAATATTGTTTAATAAATTCTATATTTTCTTATTCATATTTTTTGGAAATGAGCACAAATATAGATCTTTTCCAGTTGGTTGGCTAGGTAGCTGCCTTCCAAATTTTAGTGCCTCAAGAGCTGCATCTGTTTGTTGAAACATCTCAATTGATAGCCCATCAGTTCCTGGAGCCTTATTTTTCACCAATTCTTTCAGTGCAGCTTGGATTTCTTCTTTCAGTATCACTAATTCTTGATCATATACCACCTCCTGAACTTCAACTACCCAAACTTCTTTATTTACAACTTTTCATTTCAATTACAATTACAATTATAAGTAATTATCAATGCATCTTGTTTGCATATTTGGTCAATTTCAGACTGCAAAAGTTAGTAAAAATCTTTTACCAACTTTTACTTTTTACTTTTTTTAGAACTTCAACCAATTCTTTTTTTGCAGTGACTCTGTATATTCCTTCCATCTGCTTTGGACACTTCTTACATTGTTCAGTATTTTGCCCATAGAATCTTTCAATATTGTAACTCAAAGCTTGAATTTTTTCTTAAGCTCTTTTAGCTTGAGAGTTGTTGAACATGTTCTTCCCTTTTGGTTTTCTAACTCCAAGTTTTTGCACATTTCATGATAATACTATGCGCTGTCTTATTGACCTGCTTTTTGGAATCTTCTGTTCAGTTCATTTATTTCATCATTACCTTCATTCACTTTAGCTACTCTTTGTTCAAGAGCAAGATTTAGAGTCTCTTCTGACATCCATTTTGGTCTTTTCTTCCTTTCCTGCCTTTTTAATGGGAAGAAACAGCTCAAGCATGCATTAATTATTGTAATGTGGAATGGAGGAAGTATGATTCTAGGAAAATTGGAAGTTATCAAAAATGAAATGAAACACATAAACACTCATATCCTAGGCATTAGTGAGCTGAAATGGACTAGAATTGGCCATTTTGAATCAGACTATCATATGTTCTACTATGCTAGAAAGGACAAATTGAAGAGGAGTGGTGTTGTATTCCTCATCAAAAAGAACATTTCTATAATGAACTGATACGATATTTGTCATTAGTTCATTATTGTAAACAGTCAAGGAAAGAAAAATTATGCATGGAAGAAAAGATTCTTTGTTGGTTACCAGAGGTGGGAGAGGAGGGGAGGAGAGGGAACACTATAATAATAATAATAATAATAATAATAATAATAAACATTTCAAGATCTATCCTGAAGTACAATCCTGTCAGTGATAAGATAATATCCAAATACGTACAAGGAAGATCAGTTATTTCTCCTATCATTCAAATTTATACACCGAGCATGGAAGCCGAAGATGAAGAAATTGAAGATTTTTACCAACTTTTGCAGTCTGAAATTGACCAAATATGCAAACAAGATGCAATGATAATTATTTATGACTGTAATTATAATTGTAATGAAAAGTTGTAAATAAAGAAGTTTGGGTAGTTGGAAAATGTGGCTTTGGTGATAAAAATGATGCTGGACATTGTGTGACTGAATTTTGCAAGACTAATAACTTATTCATTGCGAATATCTTTTTCAACAGCATAAACTATGGTCACCAACCACTCCTCAGAAGGAAGGTTAGGCAATCTACTTCTGTAGTGATACCAACTCGGAAACCCAAGGAGGGTTTACAATGAGTTGGATCCAACTCAACAGCAATGGGGTGGTGTTTTTTTTTTTAGTTTAACTAGATTATTCACCACCTGTCAATATCATAGTGTGGTGGCTTGTGATTTGCTGTGATGCTGGATGCTATGATATTGGTTTTCAAATGTCAGTAGGCTCACCCATGGTGGACTTGTTCAATGGAGCTACTAGACTAAGCAAGATTAGGAAGAAAATTCTGGTGACCCACTTATGAAAATTAGCCAATGAAAACCCTATGGATCACAATGGAATGTTTTCTGATAAAGGGCTAGAAGATGAATCATCTAGGTAGGAAGAAACTCAAAACACAGAGTGGTTACTACAATGGACTCTAGAATACCAACAATTGTAAAGATGACACAGACTGGGCAGTATTTAATTCTATCATATATGGAGTCTCTATGACTAGAAGCTAAGTCAATGACAGCTTATAAGAGAAGAACATATGTCTCTTATGATAACATAATTTATGCATTTTTATCTCTAGCACCTACTATACATGATGTACACACATAGTTTATGTATGCTGAAATAATATTTAAACAATAGTTATCTCTTTGGGACACTCATTTTGTCAAACATTTTGCATGCATTATCTAATGCTGCTGTTGCTGTTAGGTGCCATCAAATTGGCTCCAACTCATAGAGACCCTGTGTACAATACAACAAAGCACTGCCTGGCCATGTGCCAGCCACACAATACTTGCTATATCTGAGTCCATCATTGCAGCCACTGTCAATCCATCTCTTTGAGAGCCTTCCCCTTTTTTGTTGATGCTCCACTTTACCAAGCATGATATCCTTCTGCGAGGAATGGTCCCTTCTGACAACATGACCAAAGTAGGTGAGACAAAGACTGGCCATTCTCACTTCCAAGGAGCATTCTGGCTGCACTTCTTCCAGAACAGATTTGTTAGTTCTTCTGGCAGTCCATGGTACTTTCAGTATCCTTCACCAACACCACAAATCAAAATCATCAACTCTTCTTCGGTTTTCCTTATTCATTGTCCAGCTCTCATATGCATATGAGAGGATTGAAAATACCAAGGCTTGGTTTAGGTGCTCATGTTTCTCATAAAGCCCCTCTGAATTGGAACTAGGATAACTCTCATTTTTTCAGATATGGAAACTAAGGTCTGGAGGGGGAATGGTTTGTCCAAAATCACATCACTGATAGGTAGTAAAGGTAGGTTTGGGACCCTGTGCATGCACATAATTACTTATTTGGTTTGGAAAATGTGATTTGAAAGGGCTACAGAAAATGATGCTTATGATAAAATCTTCTCAGAAAGTGACAGGAGCTTCCCTTATAATGCTAAAAATTTACCACCAGCTTTGATACCATAAAATAATAAAACAGAAGTACTGTGAAAGGGGTCCTTTCACTAGAGGTTAATATCTTTTGTGTTTGATACTTGACATAGGATTTAAGACTAACTTACTGGCTAAGCTCTTAAAATTTAATAATAGCATTCAAGTGATACTGGTTAAGAGAGAGTTGTAGATAACCCATTTGCCATAATTTCAGATCTCAAGGAAGATTCTACTTAGTTCCTTGAAGATGGCATTTGAGAGTAGAACTATTACTACTTATAATAATAATTTATACCAACAATGTTTATCAATATGGTGTCATCAGTAAAATATTCCCCAATTTTAGAAATACATTGTGAACATTAGACTTGAATTAGTTCATGTGTTAATGTTTCTAAAATTAACCAAATGTCATGACGTTAAAGGAATAAATCCCAAATGTATCAATTATCTGGTTGCTGTTGTGATTCATCCTCCCCCTATATTTCAACCCAGTGCTCAACCTAAACCATGACCTCTTCATATGGCAGTGGATTCTAATACTTCTCTGCAAAACAGTGAGAGAAATATAGGGAGAAAAGGGACAATTTACGCCTAGGAAAATTTCCTGAGTGTGATTTGATCCTTTGATCTGAAAAAAACATGAGTTAGAAATTAAAAACTCTCACCACAAAAAAAAAAAAAAAGAAATTCTACTCCTTAACAAAATGTGAAGAGGAATTTATTCAAATTCACAGTTCAGAGAATGGGGGTACATGAGCTAAATAAAGAGACATACACATAATGTATCTTGAAGTTAATTTGTAACTCCAGAATAATATAATTATCAGCTTAGACCTATACAATATTGAACTGAACCAAACTCTGTTGAAAGCCCTCAACAGACCTTTCTTCATTTAGCTAGGGGATTATGACCTATATCTAAAAAGGATCCTGGGACAAAGGACAACAGCACTAATAGTAGCCTTTGGGAGTGATTATATAAAAACCAATAAAAGATAAATTTTGTCGAATAGTTGATATACAAGATAGGCACAGAAAATAGTCCTAAGTGGTCCAAAGAAACACTTTTACATCGAGAGGGAGAGGTGCTTAATATAATTGTTCATGTGATATCCATGGTGAAATAAGTTATATTAAAAAAAAATAGAATTTAAGTGCACCTTTTTCTATGAAGTTTGCATTATTTAATTACTGTTAAAGCCCTGGATTTAATTCCAAATTTAGTTTTTCTTTGACTGCTTGATTTATTCACCTTCTTAAAACAGTGAGAATTGTTCTATTTTGTTAGTTTGCTCCAACAGGTTCTAAGCCACTATCTAATTTAGTGGTGTGCTCTTGCAACCACTTTACAATTATTGTAACCAAATAATTTATATTAAAATAATTATTTTTTTCATCTCTGTGATTATATTGAGTAAAGCTATTTTATTTTTAATAAAGGAGATACTTGGTTTTGATATATCTCCCCATATACAAAGTGAGGGCTTTATTTTTTGCATTTTAAAAAGTGAGAGTTTTCTCTCTTTGAAATACCATGGCTAATATTTCTCCTTTTAAAATATCATGGCTGATATTTTCTGACTTGCATCTATTGGTTGTCTTTTTCGACGGGTTAGAGTTGAGATAACTTTCAAAGATTTATTCAGAAAGATATACAACCAATTAGTGGATGTCAATGAGGCTTATCCCAAGACAGTATGTATCATTCATCAGATCTTCAAAGTGATATTCAAAACATATTTTCACTTTGTGCACTAAATTTATCTTTATTATAATAGCATATTCTTAAGTTAGTCTTCAAATTCTTATTAAGGCTGTATAAAATAACTTTTTCTCTGGCATTATGTGTCAGCTCCACTAAGGCAAGAACAGTATAATAAAGGCTTCCTGGTTCAAAAATACAAAATGCAAACCGGCATTCGGCATTTTGTGGTCTGCCATGCATGTCAGTTAAATGACACAAGTGTCCCAGATGTTCTGTAACCCATTGAGAGAGCAGCATACTCCAACTAACACAATTTTGGTGCACCCTGGGTGACTGTGTTGAAAGCCCTTAGTTTGACATTCTTGTCAGTCCACTGACATATACCACAAAAAGCAGTCATGGTTGTGTTAAAACCAGATATTCTGTTACCAATTTAGTTTTTACCTAGAAAATATTCCTATTACTCAATTGTGAAAACATTCAGGATGAGCTATATTGTTTACCAGATCATCATCTCTTTGGATCATCAGATATTTACTATTGTAATAGATTTTAGAGTCACAAAATATTTAAATAAATTATTTTCTAGTGAATACATTAATCTGTATCCAGTCAAATGATGTGAAATATTTTTATGGGTTAGAATGGGAAAATGCTCAATATATATGATTGAGTAAAAAGCTAGTTGCAAAATAATGTATATAGTATGATCCACTTTATCCAAAAGAGACACCCATATGTATATGATGCAGACACGCATTTGTCCAATAAGTTGCCTATAGGAAGTGGGATTAAAGAGTTAGAGGAATCAAAAAGGGAATTTAAAATTGTCATTATGTGCTTTTCTGTAAAGTTAAGTTTTAACTATATTTAACTATTAACTTTTGGAATAAAATATATTAGCTGATAATATTTTTTAAAATTATGATCTTGAGTGTTTACCATTGACCCACTTAATTCAAAAAGCCCACTGCCAACTATTCAATTCTGACCCATAATGACCCTATAAATCAAACCAAACCCACTGCCATTGATTCAGTTTTGACTCATAACACCCCCATTGGGTTTCTGAGGCAGTACATCTTTATGAAAGTAGATTGCCTAGTCTTGCTTCCATGGAGTAGTTGTTGGGTTTGAACCACCAACCTTCTGGTTAGCAGTCAGGTGCCTTAGTCACTGTGCTATCAGAGCTCCTTATAATGGCCTTATGTTGTTATTGTTGTTATGTGCTGTTGAGTCCGACCCGTCATAACGACAACTTCCATGGCTTTCTGAGGTGGTATCACTACGGAAGTAGATTGCCCAACTTTCCTTCTGAGGAGTGACTGCAGAGTTTGAACCACCAGCCTTCTGCTTAGCAGTCAAGTGCCTTAGACACTTCACTACCAGAGCTCTCATAATGACCCTAAAGGATAGAGTAAAACTGCTCCATTAGGGTTTCCAAGGCAGCAAATCTTTACAGAAGCAGACTACCTTAATTTTCTCCCATGGAGCAGCTTGTGGGTTTGAATAGCCAATGTTTTGTGACTGTGTTAATTATTAAATATATTGAGGAGAGCATAATATTGTTATGTGCCATTGAGTCATTTCCCACACATAACAACCCTGTTTACAACAGAATGAAACATTACCGGGCCCTGCCCCATTCTCACAATCATTGCTATGCTTGAGCCTATCATTGCATCACTGTGTTAATATATCTTTGACACGTGAGGACCCTCTAGTTTACCAAGCATGATATCCTTCTCCAGGGGTTCCCTTCTGACAATATGACCAAAGTATGTGAGACAAAGTCTGTCTATTCTTGCTGTAAGGAGCGTTCCAGCTGTACTCCTCCAAGAAAGACTTTTTGTTCTTCTAATATTTCATGGTATAGTCATTATTTTCCCCAACACCACAATTCAAATACATTACAACTTTCCTGATTTTAAACTTCACACACACCTTTCCTGATTTTAAACCATGTAGTCGTCTTTATTTGTTGCCCAGCTTTCACATACATGTGGGGGTATTGAAAATACCATGGCTTGGATGAGGTGCAAGTTAGTAATCACCGTGATATCTTTGCTCTTAATACTTGAAAAAGGTCTTTTGCAGCAGATTTACATAGTGCAATATGTCCTTTGCTTTCTTGACTTCAGCTTCCATGGCTGTTGATTGTGGATCCAAGTGAAATGAAACCCTTGACAACTTCAATCCTTTATCCATTTTAATGATGTTGCATAGTGGTCCAGATGTGAGGATTTTTGTTTTCTTTATGTTGAGGTATAATCCATACTGAAGGCTATAGTCTTTGATCTTCATCAATAAATGCTTCACATTTTCTTCACTTTCAGCTAGCAAGGTTGTATCATGTGCATATTGCAGGTTGTTAATGAGTCTTCCTGCAATTCTGATGCAGCACTCTTCTTCCTATAGTCAAGCTTCTTGGTTTATTTCCTCAGCATACAGATTGCATAAGTATGGTGAAAGGATACAACCCAGACCCACACCTTTCCTAATTTTAAACCATGCAGTAGCCTCTTCTTCTATTCAAATGACTGCCTCTTCATCTATGTTCAAGGTCTTCATGAGCACAATTGAATGTTCTGGAATTCCTATTCCTACCAATTTTATCCATAATTTATTATGAGTTACTGCAGTGTAGTAAATTACTTAGTGTGGCTTTTCTACCCGTAAGTCTTTGTAAACTCCTAGGTGGGAATTGCTATTAGCAACTGAGGAGATCCTGATCGCTAAAGTTGCCCACCTGGGTTATTTCTGTTGGGTGTGGCACAATACAATGTTTTGGGAGGGTCCCACTCTCTCTCACATGCTTAGAATTCTGATGCTATGATTGGCTAATTTGACCACTCTGCTGGGCTCAAAAGGAGGCTTCCTAGGGGCAGAACTTTCTCTCTGACTGCTGGTTGAGGAAGATGTGCTGCTGAAAGAGACATGCACCCCAGAAAGAGACATGCATTGCTGAGTGAGACACTGAGGAACCAGCACTGCTGGGAAAGAGACTGTGAGAGACTGTTGGCTGAGGGACGGTGGGCTGGGAGAGAGACTGAGCATTTTTCCTGAACTTAAATTGTAGCCTGTGGTGCTTCCCTAATAAACCCCATAATCTGTGAGCTCTGTGTGGCCACTGAAGGGAATTATCGAACCCAGGAGAGAGGTGGTGGGTGCTTTGGGAGGAATGGTTGGTGAAAGGGCTAGAGAGAGGCAGCATGGCTAGCCTGGCAGGAATAGGCCTTACGCTATTGATGGTGATTCTGCCTTCCTCTTGTGGGATTCTAGGAGGTCAGAACATGTGGCCTCCTTGCCATTTTAGCATTTACACAGTCTTGTATAGTCAATAAAACACAGATGAACATCTTTCTGGTATTCTTTGTTTTAAGCAAGATCCATCTGACATTAGCAATGATATCCCTAATTCCATGCCCTCTTCTGAATCCTACTTGAATTTCTGGAAGTTCCTTCAATCTTTCAGTGATATTCCTCCTTCTATGCCCTCTGCTGAATCAGATTTTAATTTCTGGTAGATTTCTGCCAACGTAATGCCACAACCATTTTTAAATTATCTTCAGCAGAATTTTTCCTGCGTATAGAATTAATGATAGTTTTTGATAATTTTCATATTCTGTTGGATCGCCTTTATCTGAAATGGGCAGATATATATCTCTTTGATTTCATTGTCAAAGCAGCTGCCTCTCAAACTTCTTGCCATGAGCTATTGAGTGCCTCTGGTGATTCATCCGTTCCTTGAAACATCTCAGTGGATATTCTCTCAATTCCTGGAGTCCCTCCCCCCCAGTTTCTTCAGTGCAGCTTGGACTTGTCCCTTCAATGCCATCGCTTCTTGATAACACACTACCTGTTGAAATGGTTTAACATCGAATAATTCTTTTTGTTATAGTGATTCTGTGTATTCCTTCCTTTTTGTGTGTGTGTGTGTGTGTGTTGATGCTTCCTGCAAAATTCAATATTTTGCCCATAAAATCCTTCAGTAGTGCAACTCGAGTCAACTCAATAGAGCAAATTAAGGATTTTCTTCAGTTCTTTTGCAGAAATGCCAAACATGTTCTTCCTTTTGATTTTCTAATTCCAGGTCTTTGCACACTTCTATATAATACTTTACTTTGTCTTCCTGAGTCACCCTTTGAAATCTGTTGAGCTCTTTTATTTCACCATTTCTTTCATCCGCTTTAGCTATTCTCTGTTCAGATCCAGTTTCAGAGTATCTTCTGACATCAATTTTGGTCTTTTCTTCTTTTCCTGTTTTTTTTTTTTTTTTTTTAAATGACCTTTTGCTTTCCTCTTGAATGATGTTCTTAATGTAATCCCATTACACTTCTGCAGTAAATGGTGTTCAATGAATCAAATCTATTTCTCTTGGTTCTCTAGGGTTGCTTTAACAAATAAGACAAGTGGATGGCTTAACAAACAGGAATTTATTCTCTTACAATTTTAGGAGGCTACAAGTCCAAATTCAGAGTGTCAGCTCTAGGGGCTTGGATGAGGGCCCCTCGATCTTGGGCTTCACCTCTGCCTCTTATCCCAGGCCCACTGGATCTAGTGGTATCTCCTAACTTAGTTAGTTGCAGGCTGCTGAGGTTGATGAATGCAAGGTTGACAGGTAAAATGGTACAACCCAAGATCAACAGGCAATACAACTGACCATTTGTTCAAGTCTGGGAACTGGAGATGAAGACTCAGCCAAATGCTGGATCCAAATGTGCCAAAAGCTAGAGACTTTTTTCAAAGTCATTCCATATATATCGGAAGCACACCACACCCTGAAGGCAACTACTTAGCTGCTCACAGCAGATTCCACCATGGAGTTGATTACATTACACCATATCCACTCTAATCATTAGAGATAATCACTTACAACTGCCAAGCCACTCAAAATCATGGCATAGCCAAGCTGATACACATTCCATCCCTTATCAACTTGGCCCCTGGAAAGATCTCCCTCATTGGGTACCCGAGTCTTCTAGTCCATCTGAGTGGTGACCTCACCCACTTGGTTTGGCTGGCCCCATTCTTCTGTCACTTGGACATGGCAGCCCAACCCCTCATTTTTGAGCAGCAGATACAGCCCCATTCTATTGGCACTCATGCCCCACACTCCAGACCCAAGTTAGTGAAGATCTGACTCTCTGAAATCTAGAAGGTTGTAGCACTTCCACCTTTTGAAACCCCAGAGGCAATGGTGCTACCCTTTGACACTGAGGCAGCTTTGCTTCCCTTTACCTTGGTCTCTTGAAGAAGCCAGCTGGACCTCTGCCCTGAGCAAGTATTACAAAGTTCTTCAACTCTGCCAATTATTGCCTGAGGCAACCCACTCCCCAGGAAGCCTCCTGCCCAAAGGCATTCATCTTTCTCATTCTGTGAGCTGGCAAGCCCATCACTGTGTCTCCTGTCAGTCTCTTGGCTCTGCTGCCTCTCTCTCTCTCTGCAGACCTATTTGCTGTGCTCTTACAAAGGGATCTTGAGTCCAAGAACACTCTCTATTCCTGCTTCCACATTTTAGGTATCTGGTAGAGCAACACCCCACTCCCTTGTTATCACATTTTGTTATGGTTCTCTAGTGCTGCTATAACAGAAATACCACAAATGGATGGTGTTAATAAACAGAAGTTTATTCTCTTACAGTTTGGGAGCTCTGGTAGCATATAGTACCTTAAGCACTTGACTGCTAACCAGAAGGCTGGCAGTTCAAACCCACCAGCCAATCCTCGGAAAGGAGGTTGGGCAATCTACTTCCATAGTAATACTGCCTCAGAAACTCAAGGAGGGGTCACTATGAGTTGGGTCTGACTCTATGGCACATAACAACAACAACAGTTTGGGAGGCTAGAAGTCTGAGTTCAAAGTGACAGCTCTAGGGGCTGGGTGAAAGCCCCTCAACTTTTGGCTTCAGTTCTGCCTCCTGTTCTAGGCCTCCTAGAGCTAGAGAGTTTTTCTAACTTATGCACCTGCTGCCTGCTGAGGGTGATGAACCCAAGATCGACAGGGAAATGGCAAGATCCATACTCACACTGACTGCCATTGAGTTGATTCCAAATCCTAGTGACCTCCATGGGGTTTCTTAGGCAGTCAATATTTACCTCAGTTGACTGCCCCATCTTCTTTTTGTAGAGTGGCTGATGGGTTTGAACTTCCAACCTTCTGGTTAGCAGTCAAATACCTTAGCCATCATTTCAGCAGAGTTTCTAAAGCAGGGTGCAGTTATGTCATTGGCTAAAGGCTTTTGTCAAAGCCTCTCCTTATACACTGGGAGCAGGTCAAACCCCGAAGACAAGTATTTAGCTGCTCACAGCAGATTCCACTGCGGAGTGATTACACTATATCCAATGTAATCATGAGAATAATCACCTCCAGCTTCTAAGCCACTCAAAACCATGGCCCAGTCAAGTTGACACACAACTTTAACTACAACCTTATTCTTCAGAAGGTCTCTAAATTCAGATGGGATATAATCAAGGTCATATTTTGGCTCTGTGGATTTGTTTCAATTTTCTTCAGTTTCAGCTTTAACTGGTATATAAGCAATTGATACTCCTCGGAAGGAAGGTTGGGCAATCCTACTTCTGTAGTGATACTGCCTCGGAAACCCAAGGAGGGGTCGCTATGAGATTGATGGTCTGTTTCTACAGTAGGCTCCTGGTTTTATTGTGCCTAGTAATAGTGAATGTCTCCAATACCTCTTTCCACAGATGTAGTCAATTTGATTCCTATATATTCCTTTTGTCAAGGAATTTGTAATGAATAGGATGCTGGCTGTGCAAAACTCTACCATGCAATCATAGCTGTCATTTCATCATCAAGGCCATATTTTCCAACAACTTATGCTTCTTCTTTGTTTCCAGCTTTCACTTTCCAATGACCAATAATTATCAATATGTCTTGACTGTATATTTGGCCAATTTCTGTGTACAGAAGTTGGTAAAAAAAAAAAAAAAACCTCAATTTCTTAATCTTTGGCTTAGTGGTTGGTGTGTAAATTTGAATAATAGAATTAATTGGTCTTCCTTACAGAACTATGGATATTATCCTATCATTGACAGCATTGTACTTTAAGATAGATCTTGAAATGTTCTGACAATGAATGTTATGTCATTCTTCTTCAATTTGTCATTTTGGCATAGTATACCATGTGATTGTCTGATTCAAAATGACCAATACAAGTCCGTTTCAGCACACCAATGTCTAGGGTTTGGATCTTTATTCGTTCCATATCATTTTTTACATCCTTCAGTTTTCCTAGATCCATAATCCATATATTCCATGTTCCAGTTATTAATGGATGCCTCCCTTCTGGGCAGAGCAGAATAGGCACATATAAAATCAGAATGCAATAAATTATGTATTCATATTCCTTCCATATTTTGTCCACTGTATCAAACCAGTGCTAAGGCTTACCAGAAGTAGATACTATACCACATATGAATTAGTTTAACAGGATATGTTCAGATAGGGAAATCTAAAATTTGTCCTGTCTTATTAACTGTCTTTCATATTTCATACTATGAATTCATGGAGCTTCATGAGTTAACACTTGACTATTCATTTTTCTGATTCCATATAATTCTATCAAAATTCTGAATTAAATTTGAGACAAATGCTTGTGTGTGTGTGTGTGTGTAATTTGCTTAGAGTCAATAAGAATTAGATTCTAGTTTTAGTTTGGGTTCTACTGCATCACTATGGCACAGAAACATTCCAATGTAGTAACTCTGTTATCCTAACATATCAGGTAACTTTTGTCTGTTTTCTTGTCTATGAAATGGACATTCAACTGTCTACCTAAGAATGTAGTTTTGTTTGAGGTAACATGTCAAATTACTTTGTAAATGGTAAAGTATTACCTAAATGAGTTATTGTTTACATTCATTATTAATCAATATATATTTAAGTACAAATTACTATATGCTATATTTTAGAATATATATTTAATTTTCTGTGTAGCCATGAATAGATCATTTGTGATTATAGACATTTAACTCAGAAATTAAAATAATTTCCTAAGATCATAAAATGTGTCTATTGTTCCGAAGAGTTGTTATGGGTATTATTACTACATCAGAGACACTGAGAAGAGTAGGGAAATTAATGACCTTCTAAAGATGCCCACATCCTGAACCCCTGAACCTTAAATATGTTACTTTACCCGGTGAAAGTCACTTTGGAGATGAAATTAAGGTTAAGGACCTTGAAATGGGTGGATTATTCTGTATTGTACGAGTGCACTTAACCTAATCACCTAGCTCCATAAAATCAGAGAATAGTCCCAGATGAATTCAGAGGAAAGGATGTGAATACAGAAGAGTAATTAAAGGTAAAATCATGTTGCCATTGAAGATGGAGGAAGAGGGCCCAAAGCCATGGAAATTGCATGGTTTCTGGAAGCTGAAAAAGGCAAGGATATGGAATCTCCCCTAGAGCCTCCAGAAGGAAGGCAGTTATACTGACACCTTGATTTTTATCCAGTAATAACTATACCAAACTTCTACAGTACCATAAGATATTAAGTTGTGTTATTTTAAGCCACTGAATTGTGGTAATTTGTTATCACAGCAGTAGAAAACTAATAAACTTGGAAATACTGGTACATTCAGATAAAAAAGGGCCAATTTATTGCATGCACACACACATACAACACACACATATACACACACACATATCCATACATATTTTATGCATTAAATCAGTGTTTCCGATAGGTTATAATGTATCAAATATTCCAAATTATTGCCTTTCAATGATTGCTCTGGAAAAAGTGACAGTCTTAATCCTTTGGGGTCAAGGTAGCTAACTAATTATATGTGTCCACCTCATATTCATTCTCAGATCTAAAACAAGTTATGCATAAAAATAATAAAGTTAATGCAAAAAAAGAAATTATTCACTCCAAGTAAAACTAAACTTTGTACATAAAAGGAAAGATAATCATTTTAGACTATTTGGAAGAACAGAAAACGGTAATGATGTCATAAAAATGAGATGTTGTTGTTGTTATGTGCCGTCGAGTTGGACCCTACTCCTAGTGACCCCTCCTTGGGTTTCCGAGGCAGTATCACTACGGAAGTAGGATTGCCCAACCTTCCTTCCGAGGAGTGGCT
>NW_006921863.1:962401-981341 GCF_000298275.1 Orycteropus afer afer
TTGATCACTATCTTAGTAGGAACTTTGATATCAAATTTGTATTATTTTTGATGAGGATATACAATAGCTGTTAATGAATTCCAAGGGTGGATTCTCTCTTACCTTTACTACAAGTTATTGGCAAAATATTCTATACTAAAACCCACCAGCCACTCCTTAGAAGGAAGACTGGGCAATCTACTTCCATAGTGATATCACCTCGGAAACACAAGGAGGGGTTGCTATGAGTTGGGTCCGACTCGGCGGCACATAACAACAACAAGAAAAACAAGCTGTCCTCCATAGTATTTCATGTCTCGTCATGGACTCATTTGTTTTCCAGACATATGCTTAACATTCATTAGCTGATTATGGCTTCCCTTTTTGTGAGCAATTTAAATGGTTTTATAATGAGACAAGAGAAAAAAAACAGTGGATGGTGGCACCCAAGATAGCTGAGTAGTTTCAAGGAAGATAAAGAAGTTAGTTATATTCAATATGTGAGAAGAATAAAGATGTGATCATTGCATTTACTATATGGAAAGCATATATGACCTTGGCAAGAGCAGTTGTCATGGAGTCGCATAGCCATATGAATGAGTTGAAGAGGAAACTAGTAGCCAGTTTCCTTAAAGTGTTTTGATATAAAAAACCAACCCAAACCTCAGATTTGTTTCAAATCTGTTGATGCTGTTGAGTCGGTTCTGACTCATGGCAACCTTGTGTACAACAGAACGAAACACTGTCAGGTCCTGTGCCATCCTCACAATATTTGCTTTGCTTGGGCCCATCATTGAAGCCACTGTATCAATCCATCTTGTTAAGGATCTTCCCTTTTTTGCTGACCCTCTAGTTTACCCACCATGATATCCTTCTCCAGTGACTGATCCCTTCTGATAACATGACCAAAGTACAAGAGAGGAAGTCTGGCCATTCTTGCTTTCAAGGAGAATTCCAGCTGTACTTCCTCCAAGCGAGATTAGTTTGCTCTTCTGTCAGTCCATGTTTCAAATTTGTGTGGTAAAAAACAAAACATTACCTTATTTTATTCATGTATTAGTTTTAAAACACATTGTTTTCTCAAATGAGAAATAAATGCTTTGTGATCTTCAGATGCACATAGAGTTTCATTTCAACTTTAAAATAGATTTTTAATGTTCACTGAGGATGCCTCCCTCTCACAGATCCTGTGGGAAATACAGAATAGAACTTAACATTCAGGAATATAAATTATATTCACAAAATCACTAAGATACCAAACTAAAAGTGAACATTGATAAAATAATAATAATAATAATAATGAGATACCTAATTTAGCTAGTCTTAAATTCACTGTCTGGAGCTCCAGGCTGGAAGGGAAGATGAGTGCCCTGAGGCAAGGAGAGAAGGAAAGCACTTATTGTCTTTTCTGTAACTAACTATTGCTTGTTAGAGTTGGATAAAATAAAGGAATTATTGTGTATAAACTGCCTACTGTATACCACATACAAAGTTTGTGGCTTTATATGTAGTATACATTTATCCCTTTAAATTGCAGTAGTAGCTTTCATTATCCCCTTTTCACAAATGAGGAAACTAAACCTAGAAACTTTGCAGATTTGGTTTAGATACAAAATAGGCTACAAATATACTAACTTCTTCCACATTCCTGTAATAATAAGTATTTCTAACAACCTGAATCACTGTTCATCAGACGAAGAAAAACTCTTTGGAAATTCAAAATATTTCCATTACCATATAGGAAGTGGTGTTTGTATAGCAGTTGAGGAACATGGAGGAATAATTCAGTCTTACTTTTGGTGTAATATATAATAGCAGTAAATATCAGTCTGCCTTATTGTGTTGTAAGAAATATATGAAGTGCCACACACATAAAATAATGCTTAATGTCATTAACAATAAGAGTGATGCAAATCAAAACCACTTCACTTCCATTAGGATGGCTAAGATTAAAAAAAAAAAAGGAATATAACAAATGTTGACAAGGATGTGCAGAAATTAGAACCCTCATCTAGTGAGAATTAAAAATGGTACAGCTACTGTGGAAAACTTTTAGACAGTTCCTCAAAAAGTTAAACATATAGTTACCATATTGTTGTTGTTGTTAGGTGACATCAAGTCGGCTCTGATTCATAGTGACCTTATGGACAACAGAACGAAAAACTGCCTGGTCCTGCACTGTCCTCAGAGTCTTTGCTATGCTAGAGCCTATCATTGCAGCCACTGTATCAATCCATCTTGCTAAGGGTCTTCCCCTTTTTTGCTGACCTCTACCTTACCCAACAGAAACTCTGGTAGCATAGTGCCTAAGGCACTTGACTGCTAACCGGAAGGCTATCAGTTCAAACTCACCAGCCACTCCTGGGAAGGAAGGTTGGGCAATCTACTTCCACAGTGATACCACCTCGGAAACCCAAGGAGGGGTCGCTATGTGTAGGATCTGACTCCATGGCACATAACAACAACAACAATAACATCTTACCCAGCATGGTATCCTTCTTCAGGGATTGGTTCTTTCTGGCAACACAACTAAAGTAGGTGAGGTGAGTCTAGCTATTTTTGCCTCTAAGGAGCATGTGGCTGTGCTTCTTCCAAGATAGATTTGTTCCTTGTTCTGGTAGTCTATGGTATTTTAAATATTCTTCTCCCACACAATTCAAATGTATCAGTGCTTTTGAGGTCTTCCTTATTCTTGTCCGCCTTTCACAAGCATATGAAGGCATTGAAAACACCATGGCAGGCAAACCTTAGTCTTCAAAGTAACATCTTTGCTCTTTATCACTTTAAAAAAGTCTTTTTCAGCACATTTGCCCAATGCAATGTCATTTGATTTTTTGACTGCTGTTTCCATGGCCATTGATTGTGGATGCAAGTAAAATGAAATCTTTGATAATTTCAATCCTTTCCCTATCATAATATTGTTTATTGGTCCAGTTATGAGGATTTTTGTTTTCTTTATGTTCAGTTGTAACTCATATTGAAACCTGTAAGTGCTTCAAATCTTCTTTACTTTCATCAAGCAAGGTTGTGTCATCTGCATATTGCAGATTGTTAATGAGTTTTTCTCCAAACCTGATGCTGCATTTTTTTCATATAGTCAAGCTTCTCGGATTATCTGCTTCACATAAAGATTGAATAAGTATGTAAAAGAGCACAACCCTGACTCACACCCTTCCTGATTTTCCATTGTGCAGTATCCTCTTGGTCTATGTACAAGTTCCTCATGAGCATTATTAAGTGTTCTAGAATTCTCAATTCTTCACAATGCTATCCATGATTTGTTATGACTCACACAGTGAAATGCCTTCTCATAGTCAATAAAACACAGGCAAATATTTTCTGGTATTTTTTTTTTGCTTTCAGCCATGGTCTATCTCACACCACCAACGATATCTCTCATTTCACACCCTCTTCTGAATTTGAATTTTTGACAGATTTCTGTCAATATACTACAATAACCAGTTTTGAATTTTATTCAGAAAAATTTTACTTGCATGTGATATTGATAATATTGTTCCATAATTTCTGCATTATGTTAGATCACCTTCCTTTGGAATGGACACATGTATGGATCTCTTCCAACAGGTAGCTCTCTTCCAATTTCCTTGGCGTAAATCAATGAGTTCTCCAGTGCTGCATCCATATGTTGAAACATTTCCATGGGTTTTCCATCAGGTCCTGGAGCCTTGTCTTTTGCCAATTCCTTCAGTGCTTCTTGGTCTTCTTCCCTCAATACCATTGGTTCTTGATGATATGCTACTTCCTGAGGTGATTAAAAATAAACCAGTTCTTTTTAGTACAGTGACTCTGTGTATTCCTTCCATCTTCTTTTGGTGTTTCCTGTATCATTCAACATTTTGCCCATGTTGTTGTTGTGTGCTGTCGAGTTGGCCCCGACTCATAGTAACCCCTCCTTGGGTTGCTGAGGCAGTATCACTACAGAAGTAGATTGCCCAACCTTCCTTCTGAGGAGTGGGTGGGGGGTTTGAACTGCCAGCCTTCTGGTTAGCAGTCAAGTGCCTTAGGCACTATGCTACCAGAGATAGAATTCTTCATTATCACAGCTCCAGGCTTGATTTTTTCCCTTCAGTTCTTTCGGCTTGAGAAAGGCTGAGCATCTTCTTCCATTTTGTTTTTCTAAATCCAGGTCTTTGCACATTCCAGTATAATACTTTACTTTATCTTGTGCAACTGCCCTTTGAAATCATCTATTTAGCTCTTTTATTCCATCATCTCTTCCATTAACTTTATTTTTTGTTTTAATTGTGATTTTTGTGAAAGTTTACAGTGCAAATTTCTTTTCCATTCAACAGTTCATACACGTTTTGTTTCATAACATTGATAGCAATCCCCATAATGTAATCACTCTCTTCCTACTGCCACCCTGTATTTTTTCCTATGCATTCCTGCCCTCTGATCTATCTCTCTGTGCAAATGCTGCTCTTCTGATCCCCCATGGTTGATTTTTCTAAGGAGTATACCTACTTAGTATAATTGTTCATTGTAGGCTTGTCTATTGTTTGGCTGGAAGCCACAGGAGTGAGTTCAATTCCAGGCTGGAAGGTGACTAGGGACCATAGTCTCAAGGGTTTTGCTGGTTTCTGTAAGACCAGTAAGCCTGGTCTTTTTTATGATCTTGAGCTTTGTTCCACATTTCTCTCCCATTCTGTAAAGGATCTCCTATTTTGATCTATATTTTGAGTGATTGGCAGTGGTCGTGGGGCACATCTAGTTCTTGTCTCAGGGTCATGTAAGCTGAGGTTGGCATGGCCCACTAGTCTCTTGGAATGTTTGTTTCCATGCATCTTTGATTTTCTTCCTTCTTCTTTGCTCCAGATCAGGAGAGAATGATTGCTTCTCAGATGGCCATTCACCAGCTTTTCAGACCCCAGTAGCTACTCACCAAACTAAAATGTAGAACAATGTTTTTGTGTAGTAAGTTATGCCAGTTGAGCTTAATGTCCCATGCAACATGCACAGGCTCAGCAACTCACCCTTTCAAGGCATTTGGCTGTGGCTGAGAAGTTATCATAAATTTGTCCCCATTAGCTCTATTATATATATGGACATTCCTATAAACCAAAAACCAAACGTACTGCTTTCAAGTCCATTCTGACCCATAGCCACCCCTTTTGAGTTTCTGAGGTGGCAAATCTTTAAGGAAGTCAATTGCCCAGTCTTCCTTCCAGGAGTGGCAGGTAGGTTTGAACTGCCAACCTTCTGGTTAGCAGTCAAATGCTTTAGACATTATGCCACCAGAGCTGGAGGGACATTCTTATAACACATATGATAAATATGTGGAAATGTCATCTGCCAAACTTATATATGGTCATGGATATATTCCCCTTTACCTACCCATACATGATCTTTTAGCCTCTTTACTTATATAACCTTCTGTAGATTAATGTTTCTTATTATTGATCATGCAGCATTGTGTATGTAAAAGTGTTTCCCTTGCTATCTGGATGTCCTGTGCACCTCTCTGTATCTTCTTTTACCTTAATGTTATTGTGCTAGTCACTTGATTTTGGCATATTGCCTTTCTCTTCACCAAAATTAATGCTTGCCCTTTATCTGTCTAGCATTTTTCTTTCCCTCCCCTTCCATCCCAACCAACAAAGAAATTTTCCTTCCTTGTGTAAATCTTTCCTTGACATTTTACAAGATTGGACTCATACAATATCTGTCCTTCTGTGATTGACTTATTTCACTCAGTATAATGTCCTGCAAGTACATTCTTGTTATGAGATATTTCACAGATTTTCATTATTCTTTAGTGTTGCATAGTATCCCATTGTGTTCATGTACCATAGCTTGGTTATCCACACACTTTAGCTACTCTCTGTTCAAGAGCAAGTTTAAGAATTTCTTCTCACATACATTTTGTCTTTTCTTTCATTTGCTGTTCTTTTTAACAATATTTTACTTCATGTATTATGTTCATGATGTTATCTCACAACACTTCTGGTCTTCAGTCATTGGTGTTCAAAGTGTCAAATATATTTTTCAAATGGTCTCTAAATTCAGGTGAGATATAATCATTTGTTACATTTTGGCTCTTTTAGAGGGCCAGAACAGGGAAGCAGGAGATCCCAGGTAGGAAGCAGCAGCCAGGTGAGACATTTGGAACAGGACAGTGAGAGAGAGACCCCAGACAGGAATCGGCAGCCAGGGCCAACAGCTGGAACAGGTAAGAGGGCGAGGACCCAGGTAGGAACCTAAGGGAGATGAACTTGTCTGTAACTTTGTCATACTGTGGTGGCTTGTGTGTTGCTGTGAGGCTGGAGGTTGTGCCATCGCTGTTCCAAATGCCAAAAAGGTTGTCCACGGTGGATGGGTTTCAGTGGAGCTTCCAGACTCAGACAGACTCAGAAGAAGGAAGAAGCCATCCATTTCTCAAAGAATTGGCCAATGAAAACCTTATGAACAGGAGTGAAACACTGTCGGATATATTACTGGACAACTTTATGAATAGCCCTGAAACATTGTCCAATACAGTTCCAGAAGGTGAGCCCTTCAGGTCAGAGGCACTCAAGATATGACTGAGAAAGAGTTGCCTCATCAGAGTAGAGACGACCTTAATTATATGGATTAATTAGAGCTTTTGGGACCTTCATTTGCTGATGTGGTACAACTCAAAATGAGAAGAAACAGCTACAAGCATCCATTAATAAGCAGAACATGGAATGTATGAAGTATGATCTAGGAAAATTGGAAGTTGTCAAAATGAAATGGAATGCATAAAGATTGATATCCTAGGCATTTGTAAGCTGAAATGGACTGGTTTTGGCCATTTTGAATCAGAAAACCATATGATTTACTGTGCCAGGAATGACAATTTGAAGAGGACTAGTGTGGCATTCATCATCACAAAGGATGTTTCAAGATCTGTCCTAAAGTACAATGCTGTCAGTGATAGGATAATATCCATATGTCTACAAGGAAGGTCAGTTAATACAACTATTATTCAAATTTATGCCCAACCACCAAAGCCAAAGTTGAGGAAATTGAAGATTTTTACCAACTTCTGCAATCTGGAATTGACCGAACATGCAATCAAGATGTGCTGATTATCATGCAAAAGTTGGAAACAAAAAAGAATCACAAGTAGCTGGAAAATTTGGCCTTGTTAATAGAAGTGCCACTAGAGATTACATGATAGAATTTTGCAAGACCAATAACTTACACATTGCAAATATCTGTTCTCAATAATGTGAATGGTGGCTATACATGTGAACGTCATCAGATGGAGTACACAGGAATCAGATTGACTACTTCTGTGGCAAGAGAAAAGCTCAATACATTCAGCCAAAACAAGGCTAGGAGCTGATAGTGGAACAGACCATATGCAAGTTGAAGTTGAAGTTGAAGAAAATTGAAACAAATCCATGAAAGCCAAAAAAAGACCTTGAATCTTTCCTCCTGAATTGAGAGACTGTCTAAAGTGTAAATTTGATGCATTGGACACCAGTGACCAAAAACAGAGGAATTGTGGGATGACATCAAGAACATAATGCATGGAGAAAGCAAAGCTAACTAAAAAGACAAGAAAGGAAGAAAAGACCAAAATGGATGTCAGAAAATAATCTGAAACTTGCCCTTGAATGAAGAGTGGCTAAAGTAAATGGAAGAAATGAGAAAATAAAAGAGCTGAACAGAAGATTTCAAAGGGGAGTTCAAGAAGACAAAGTCAATTATTATAATGAAATGTGTAAAAACCTGGAGTTAGAAAACCAAAAGGGAAGAACATGCTTGCCATTTCTCAAGCTGAAAGAACCAAAGAAAAAAAATTAAGCCTTGAGTTGTAATATTGAAAGATTTTATGGGCAAAATATTGAATGATGCAGGAACCATCAAAAGAAGATGGAAGGAAAACACAGAGTCACTGTACCAAAAAGAATCGGTCAATGTATATCCATTTCAGGAGGTAACATATGATCAAGAACTAATGGTATTGAAGGAAGAAGTCAAAGTTGCACTGAAGAAAGTGACGAAAAACAAGGCTCCAGAAACTGACAGGATACCCACTGAGATGTTTCAACAAACAGATGCCGTAGTGGAGGCACTCCCTTGGCTATGCCAAAAGTTTTGGAAGACAGCTACCTGGCCAAGTGACTGGAAGAAATCCTTATTTGTTCCCATTCCAAAAAAGGTGATCCCAGAGAATGTGGAAATTATCGAACAATATCATTAATATTGCAAGCAAGTAAAATCTTACTGAAGATAATTCAAAAATGGTTGCAGTAGTATATTGACAGAGAATTTTCAGAAATGCAAGCTGGACTCAGAAGATTACATATAACTAGGGATATCATTGCTGATGTCAGATGGATCCCAGCTCAAAGCAAAGAATACCAGAAAGATGTTTACCTGTGTTTTATTGACTATGCAAAACCATTTGATTGTGTGGATCATAAGAAATCATGGATACCATTGAGAAGAATGGGAATTCCAGAACACTTAATTGTACTCATGAGGAAGCTTCTACACAGACCAGGAGGCTGTCATTCAAACAGAACAAGAGGACACTGCATGGTTTAAAATCAGGAAGGGAGTGTGTCAGGGTTGTATCCTTTCACCTTATTCAATCTGTATGCTGGGCAAATAATCCGAGAAGCTGGACTATGTAAAGAAGAATGTTACATCAGGATTGGAGGAAGGCTCGTTAACAACCTGCTATGCACAGATGACAGAACTTTACTTGCTGAAAGTGAGGATGACTTGAAGCACTTTCTGATGAAGATTGAAGACTACAATCTGCAGCATGGATCACATCTCAATATAAAGAAAACAAAAATCCTCACAACTGCACAACTCAGCAGCATCATGATAAATGGAGAAAAGGTTGAAGTTGTCAAAGACTTTATATCACTTGGTTCTACAATCAGTGCCAATGGAAACAGCAGTCAAGATCCAGACGTCATATATCACTAGGCAAATTGGCTGCAAAAGACCTCTTTCAAGTACTGAAAAGCAAAGAATAAGTTGCACCTGACACAAGACCATATTTTCATTCTCTTCATATGCTTGTGAGACTGGGATAATGAATAAGGAAGACCTAAGAAGAATTGATACTTTTGAGTTGTGCTGGCAAAGAATGCTGAAAAAAACCATGGACTGCTATAAGAGCTAACAGATCCATCCTGGAAGAAGTAGTGCAGCTGGTATGCTCCTTGGAAGTGAGAAAGGCCAGACTTTGTCTCACCTATTTGGTCATGTCGTAAGAAGAGACCATTCTCTGGAGAAGGATATCATTCATGCTTGGTAAAGTGGAAGGTCAATGAAAGAAGGAAAGGCCCTCAACCAAATGGACTGACACAGTGGCTACAACGACGGGCTCAGGTATACCAGAGATTAAGGAGCTGGCACAGGAGTAGGCAGTGTTTTGTTCTGTTGTACATAAGGTAATTAAGAGTCAGAGATGACTTGATGGCACCTAATAACAACAACAACCAGCTTCAAGTTGAACTTGGATACAAGCAGTTGATGGTCTTTTCCATGGTTGGCCTCTGGGATTATTCTAACTGATGAAATTGAGCTTCACATAGCCTCTTTTCACTGATGTAGTCAATTTAATATTGTGTATTATATATGTCAATGTCCATGTTAATGTTGTTAAAAAAAGGTATTTTCAATGAATAAGTCGTTGGTTTTTCAAAATTCTATCTTGCAGTTTCTGGTGTTATTTTTTCACCAATGTCATATTTTCCAAACATCAATGCTTCATGTTTGTTTCCAACTTTTGCATTCTGATCAATAGTAATTATCAATAAATCTTGATTGCATGTTTGTCCAATTTCAGACTTCAGAAGTTGGTGAAAATCTTCAATTTCTACATATTTCACTTTATTGGCTGATGTTGATGCATATATTTGACTAATATTAGTAATAACTGGTCTTCCTTTTAGGTGTATGGATATTATCATATCACTGAAAGCATTGTACTTCAGGATAGATCTTTAAATGTTCTTTTCAACAATGAATGTGATACCATTCCTCTTCAGTTTGTCATTCTCAGCGTAGTAAGCCATATGAATGTCAGAATCAAAATGGCCAACAGCAGTCTGTTTTCCTAGATTAATTTCCAGTTTTCCTAGATTAATTCCATATTCTGATTACTAATGCATGTTCGCAGCTGTTTCTTCTCATTTTGAGTCATGCCCCATCAGCAAAAGAAGGTCACAAAAGCTTTACTCCATCCGTGTTATTGTGGTTGACTCTACTTCCGGGATGTAGCTCTTCCCCAGTCATATTTTGAGTGCCTTCCAATCTAAGGGGCTTATCTTCCAGCACTGTATCAGACAGTGTTTCACTGCTATGTATAAACTTTTCAGTGCTCAGTTTTTTTAGAAGTGGATAGCCCTGTCCTTCTTAGTCTGTCTTAGTATAGGAGCTCCAATGAAACCTATCTAACATGGGTGACCTGCTGGTATTTGAAATAATGGTTGTGTAGTTTACAGCAAGGAGTTCTGGTGGTGTAGTGCCTAAGTCATTTGCTGACCAGAAGGCTGATGGTTCAAACCCACCGCCACTCCTCAGAAGGAAGATTGGACAATCTACTTCCATAGTGTTACTTCCTTGGAAGCCCAAGAAGGGGTCACTGAGTCTGATCCAACTCGACAGCAGTGAGTATGGTTTCATTGTTTTTTAGTTTACAGTATCACAGACCCTATAGTACAACAATCTGACCGATGAGTGTTGGCCAAAAAAAAAAAAAAAAAAAAACCAAAAACCTCATTGCCATTGAGTCGATTCAATTCATAGTGACCTCTCCTTGGATTTCTGAGGTGGTCTCTCTGTGGAAGTAGATTACCCAATCTTCCTTCCAGAAGAGTGTTGGAGAGCTACCATATTATCCATCAATTCCACTGTTATTTATATAACCAAAAGACTTGAGAGCAGCTGCATGAACAGACCCAGTATTCCAGAACTCTCATTGTATTGGAATGTTGAACTCCAATATTCATTGAAGCACTATTTGCAAAACTCAAAGTAGAAGCACTCATCAACAGATGAATGCATGAACAAAATGCAGTATGTAGCTACAAGGGAATATTGCTCTACCATAAAGAGAAATGCTACAACATGAATTGATCTTGAAAACATTAAGCTAAGTGAGATATATCAGTCATAAAAGGACAAATATTGTATGATTTCACTAATATGAAATACATAAAATAAGAAAATATAGAGAGATCAGACTTAAATAAGGGTTACCAGAAATGGGAGTGAGAGGGACTGTGGAATCTTTATATAGAAGCATTGATATTTTTTTTTCGTTGCAGGATAGAAAATTTTGCAAAGGATATTGGTGACGGTTGCACAACATTATTGATGTACTTGATCTCCCTGAATTATATATGTGGAAAATGTTGAGTTGGCAAATAAGTTTAAGAAAATTTGTAGTGTGCTCTTTAAGAGTATTCTATTTAAATACAAGAGCCATATCTGTAATTATTCTTTTATTGATATTTTAAAAATGAAGTGATGAATTGTGAGTATAGCTTTCAGAAATTAATCACCAAATTTAGGAGATGTCAGTAAGCTTGCTTTCTCTCCACCTTACATGTGAATTCTTTGTTGAATATCCAAAATAATATTTCATCTTTTTTTGTGTGTGTGCTTGTAAGCATGTGAATTGGACATTGGATTCCTCTTCAGAGAATTTGTTGAGAACTCTGCAATGCTTGCAGTGCAAAATATTCTTTGATAACTTGTGAAAGTGTTCTTTGAAAACATTAAGCTAAGTGAAATATAATATTTAATAATGTTTAATCTTAATAATTAAATTCATTTAATCTTTATGGTGGATATGATTTAATGCCTCTACTGTTATTATAAAAAGCTGCCCTGTTGCTATAGTTATAATTGTTTAATATCTTATAGTGTATAAAGTCTCTGAAAACATGTTAGAATTACATTAGATCATTTCCTTCAGTGATTTAAATTCTTAGAACATGAATTACATCTAACATTTTTTGGGGGAGAGTTAAAACCTTTCTTCAAATAATACGCTAATAAAATATGCAGGTTTAAATAGACACTATATATTCACACCTATAGAGTTACTATTTTTAAAAGCTATATATGCAACAATGTGTTCCTTTAATTTTCCCTGTGTTATGATGTGTAGTATAGGATGAGAAAGAACATAGTACCATTTTCAATTTTCTCTTGAATATTAGATTTTCCTCTGCTTTTCTCTTTTCCACTATTCTTGTATTAAATTCCCTACACAACATCTATGGGAATCTAGGTCAATGACTGAGATAAACTAGTATTTTACTGAAGTGCATGGATGTTAAGATACATTATGCTATAACATACATTATGTTCAGTTTATTGCCCCACTTTATTATTGTCATTACTTCATTTCAGTGATATAGTGTCTTAAAAATAAAGTTTCTTTGGTCTAAATCCTAAAGTCAACATACACCAACAGTGAAATTTGGGCAAGATATTTATCCTCTGGAATCTGTAAAGTGAGGGTGATAATGGTACTTAATTCATTAATAGTTCTTACAAAGATAATGACCATAATATGTAATGACAGTTCCTGTCAAACAGTAAATATTCAATAAAAATTAGTCAACAAATGTTGGTTAATAGATTCCCTAATTGAAAAACCCATATGGCTCTTACAAACATTTTCAGATAATATGGAGAAGTTCTGGTTTGTGATTATTTTAAAAAAAATACACACCTATAATTGGTATAAAGTTGAGTGAGATATACATGTACATGTGTGTATATATATACATATATATATATATATATACACACACACATGTGTTGTGTACACACACAGGGACATATATGTATACATATGTGTTGTTGTTGATAGGTATTATCCTGTCAGCTCTGACTCATAGCAGTCCTATGTACATCAGAAGTAAACATTGCCTGATCCTGCACTATCCTCACAATATTTGCTATATTTGAGATGATTATTACAGCCCTTGTGTCAATACATCCCATTGAGGGTCTTCCCCTTGTTTGATGACACTTGACTTGCCAAGCATGAAGTTCCTCTGCAGAGAACAGTCCCACCTGAAAATATGGCCTAATTATGTGAGAAGAAGTCTGGCCATTCTTGCTTCTAAGGAGCATTCCTGTTTTCCTTCTTCATTCTTCTGACAGTCTTTGGTATTTTCAGTATTCTTGGCCAACACAATAATTCAAAGACATCAATTCTTCTTCAATCTTCCTTAGTCACTGTCCAGGTTTCACATGCATATGAGGCAATTGAAAATATTGTGGCTTGTGTCAGACACACCTTAGTCTTCAAGTGGCATCTTTGCTATTTAATACTTTAATGCATTCTTTTACAGCAGATTTGCCATGTGCAATAAGTCTTTGAATTTCTCTATTGCTGCTTCCATGGGAGTTCTTTGTGGATCCAAGTCAAATGAAATCCCTGACAACTTCAATTTTTCTCCATTTATTGTGATGTTGCTTATTGGCCCACTTGTAAGGATTTTTGTTGTCTTTATGTTGAGGTATAATCCATATAAAAGACTGTAGTCTTTGATCTTCATCAATAAGTGCTTCAAGTCTTCTTTACATTCAGCATTCAAGATTGTGTCCTCTGCATACCACAGGCTCTTAATGAGTCTTCCTTCAATTCTGATGCTGCAGTCTTCTTCATATAGTCCAGCTTTTTGGATTATGCTCTCAGCAGACAGATTGTGTAAGTATGGTGAAAGGATAAACACTGACACACACTTTTCCTGATTTTAAAACATTCTGTATATCCCTTTTCTGTTCAAAAACTGTCTCTTGGTCTATGTACAGGTTCTTCCTGAGCACAATTAAGTGTTCTGGAAATCCCCTTCTTCATAACATTATCAACAATTTGCTGTGGTCCACATAGTCAAATGTCTTTGTATATTCAATAAAGCAAGCAAACATTTTTCTATTATTATTATTATTTTCTGTTAGCCACGATTCTTCTGATACCAGCAATGATAGCCCTCATTCCATGTGTATATATGGCATGTAGGTATGAATATATATACACATAAATGTGTATGCATCCAATGCACATCTGTTAATTTGTCATGCTATGGTGGCTTGTGTATTCTTATGAGGCTGGAGGCTATGCCACCAGTATTTCAAATACCTACATGGTCACCTGGGAGCTCTGGTAGCATAGTGGCTAAGGCACTTGACTGCTAACCAGAAGGCTGGCGGTTCAAACCCACCAGCCACTCCTCGGAAGGAAGGTTGGGCAATCCTACGTCTGTAGTGATACTGCCTCGGAAACCCAAGGAGGGGTCGCTATGAGTCGGGGCCGACTCGATGGCACATAACAACAAGAACAACACATGGTCACCTGGTGGACAAGTTTCAGTGGAATTTCCCAACTAAGACAGATTGAGAAGAAGGATGCGGCCATCCACGTCAGAAAAATTTGCCACTGAAAATCTTATGCATAACGGTGTAACAGTGTATGATACATCACTGGAAAACATTATGAATAGCCCTGAATGATTGTTTGATATCGTGCCAGAAGATGAACCCCTCAGGTTGGCAACACACTCAAAATATGAGTGAGGAAGAGCTGCCTCCTCAAAGTACAGTCCACCTTAAGGATATGCATGGAGTAAAGCTTTTGGAACCTCTATTTGCTGATAGAGCATGACTCAAATGGGGAAAAGACAACTGCAAACATCCATTAATAATTGAAATATGGAATGTATGAAGTATGAGTAGAGGAAAATTGGAAGTTGTAAAAAATGAAATGGAGTGCATAAAGATCAATATCTTATTCATTAGTGAGCTGAAATGAACTGGTTTTGACCACATTGAATCAGACAATCATATAGTCTACTATCTTGGAAATGACAAATTGATGAGGAATGGCATTTCATTTATCCTCACAAAGAATGTCTCATGATCTATCCTGAAGTACAATGCTGTCAGTGATAGAATAATAGCCATATTCCTGCAAGGAAGATAAGGTAATACTATTATTATTCAAATTTATGGAACAACCGCCAAAACCAAAGATGAGGAAATTGAAGATTTTTACCAATTTATGCAGTCTGAAATCGACCAAACATACAATCAAGATGTACTGCTTATCATTGGTGATTAGGATGCATAAGTTGAAACAAATAAGAACCATTAATAGTTGGAAAACATAGCCTTAGTGTTAGAAATGATGCCAGAGATAGCATGATAGCATTTTGCCAGACCAACAACTTATAGTTTTGCAAATAGTTTTTTTCAATAACATATAATCATTGGATGTGGACCTCACTAGATGGAATATACAGGAATCAGATTGACTACATCTCTGAAAAGAGGCAATTGAGAAGCTCAATATATTTGGCCAAAACAGGGCCAGGAGCTGATTGTGGAACAGACCATCAATTGGTCATATGAAAGTTCAAGATGAAGCTGAAGACAGTTAAAACAAGTCCAAAAGAGCCAAAATATGGCATGAGTACATTGCACCTGAATTTAGAGACCATCTGATGGATAGATTTGATACATTCATCACCAATGCCCAAAAATCAGATGAGTTGTGGGATGACATCAATAACATTATTCATGAAGAAAGCAAAAAGTCGTTAAAAAGCCAGTAAAGGAAGAACAGACCAAACTGTGTGTCATAAAAGACTCTGAAACTAGCTTTTGAATGGAGAGTAGCAAAAATGAATGGGAGAAATGACAAGACAAAAGAACTGAGCAGAAGATTTCAAAGACCAGCTCAAGATGACAGAGTGATCTATTATAATGATACATGCAAAGACCTGGACTTAGAAAAACAAAAGGGAAGAACATGCTCAGCATTTCACAAAGTGAAAGAACTGCAGAAAAAATTCAAGCTTCGAGTTGCAATATCGAAATGTTCTATGGTCAGGAAGGATGAAAAGAAGATAAAAGGAATACACAGATTCACTGTACCAAAAAGAATTGATCGATGTTCTTCTATTTCAGGAGGTGGCATATGATCAAGAACCAATGTAACTGAAGGAAGATGTCAAAGCTGTGCTGAAGAAATTGGCAAAAAGTAAAGCTCTGTAAATTGACTGAATACCTATTGAGATGTTTCAATAAAAGGATGCAGTGCTGGAGGCACTTACTTGTCCATGCCAGGTGATTTTCAAGAGAGCTATGTGGCCAACTGACTGAGAGATGCATTTTTGGTCCCATTCCAAAGAAAGGTGATTCAACAGAGTGTTGAAATTTTCTAAGAATAAAATCTATATCACACACAAGTAAAATTTTGCTAAAAATAATTTAAAAATAGTTGCAGCAGTGTATTGACAGAGAACTTATGGAAATTCAAACCAGATTCAGAAGAGAATGTGGAACTAGGGATATCATTGCTGATGTCAGATGGATCTTGGTTGGAAGCAAAGAATACCAGAAAAGATGTTTAGTTGTGTTTTATTGACTATTCAAAGTCATCCGACTGTGTGCATCATAACAGATTATGGATAATATTACAAAGAATGGGAATTCCATAACACTTAATTGTGCTCATGGGGAATCTGTATATAGACAAGAAGGCTGTAATTTGAATACAACAAGGAGATGCTGCATGGTCTAAAATCAAGAAACTATATGTCAGGGTTGTATCCTTTCACCATATTTATTCAACCTATATTGTGAGCAAATAATATGAGAAGCTGGACTATACAAAGAAGAGAGCAACATCAATCTTAGAAGAAGACTCATTAACAACCTGCAATATGCAGATGACACAACCATGCTTCCTGGAAATGAGGATGACTTGAAATACTTACTGATGAAGATGAAAGACTGCAGTCTGAGTTATGGATTACATCTCAACATAAGTAAAATAATATCCTCACAACTGGACCAATAAGCAACATCACGATAAATGAAGAAAATATTGAAATTGTCAAAGTTTCATTTTACTTGGATCCACAATCAACTCTCATGGAAACACAGTCAGGTAATCAGACATTGTATTGTATTGGGCGAATCAGCTGCAAAAGACTTCTTTAAAGTGATGAAGGGCAAGGATGTCACTCTGAAGACTAAGGTGTTCCTAACCTAAACCATGGTATTTTCAATCGCCTAATATGCATGTTAAAGCTGGAAAATGAATAAGGAAAATCAAAGAAGAGTCGATGTCTTTGAATTGTGGTATTGTTAAAGAATACTGAAAACACCACTGACTGACAGAATGAATGGTTGCAGCAGTATATTGATAGAGAACTTCCAGAGATGCAAGTTGGATTCAGAAGAGGATGTGGAACAAGGGATATCATAGCTGCTGTCAGATGGATCTTGGCTCAAGGCAATGAATACCAGAAAGATGTTTACTTGTGCTTTATTGACTATGCAAAGGCACTTGGTTGTGTGGATCATGACAAATTATGGATAACATTGAGAAAAATGGGAATTCCCGTACACTTGATTGTATTAATGAGGAGCCTGAGCCTTGACCAGGAGGCTGTCATTCGAATGGAACAAGGGGACACTGCATGGTTTAAAATCAGGAAGGGAGTGCATCAGGGTTGTATCCTTTCCCCATACTTATTCAATCTATACGCTGAGCAAATAATACGAGAAGCTGGACTATATGAAGAAAAACATGGCATCAGGATTGGAGGAAGAATCATTAACAACCTGAGATATGCAACTTTGCTTGCTGAAAGTGAGGATGACTTAAGACACTTACTGATGAAGACTGAGGAACACAGTCTGCAGTATGGATTACATCTCAATATAAAGAAGACAGAAATCCTCACAACTGGACCAATAAAGAGCATCACGATAAATGGAGAAAAGATTGAGGTTGTCAAAGAATTCACATTGCTTGGTTCTACAATTGAGGCCAATGGAAACAGCAGTCAGAACATTAGACAATGTGCAGCACTGGGCAGCTTGGCTCTTTCAAGTGTTCAGGAGCAAGGATGTCTCCTTGAGGACTAAGATGCCCCTGACACAGGCCATATTTCCAATCACCTCATATGCATGTGAGAGCTGGACAATGAATAAGGAAGACCGAAGAAGAGTTGATGCTTTTGAGTTGTGGTGCTGGCAAGGAATGCTGAAGGTACCATGGACTGCCAAAAGAACTAACAGAACTGTCCTGGAGGAAGTGCAGCCAAAATGCTCCTTGGAAGCGAGAATGGCCAGACTTCGTCTCACCTACTTTGGTCATGTTGTCAGAAGGGACCATTCCCTGGATAAGAATGTCATGCTTGGTAAGGTGGAGGGGTGACGAAAGAGGGCAAGGCCTTCAACAAGATGGATTGACACGGTGGCTGTGACAATGGGCTCAAGTATAGCAAGGATCATGGAGCTGGTGCAGGATTGGGCGGTGTTTCGTTCTGCTGTGCATGGGGTTGCTATGAGTCTGAAATGACTTGATGGCATCTAACAACAACAACACTAGACAGAATGAACAAATCTGCCCTGGGAGATGTCCAGCCTAAATGCTTCTTGGAAGCCAGAATGGGCAGACTTTGTCTTACCTACTTTGGTCATGTACTTTGGTCATGTTGTCAGAAGGAAACTTTCCCTGAAGAAGGATATCATGTTTGGTAAAGTGGATGGTCAGGGAAAAGGGAAAACCATCAATGAAATGGACTGACTCAATTGCTGCAACAATGGGTTCAATTATAGGAAGGACTGAGGATGGCACAGAATCGGGCAATATTTTGTTCTTTTGTGTGTTGGGTTGATAAGAGTTGGAGCCAGCTGGAAGACAACTAACAACAACAACATGTATACGACATATATATGTATAACTCAAAACTCACTGTCGTCGAGTTGGATCCAACTAATAGCGACCCTTCTTTGGGTTTCTGAGGTGGTATGTTGTCGTTATGTGCCATCGAGTCGGACCCGGCACATAGCGACCCCTCCTTGGGTTTCCGAGGCAGTATCACTACAGAAGTTGATTGCCCAACCTTCCCTCTGAGGAGTGGATGGTGGGTTTGAACTGCCAGCCTTCTGATTAACAGCCAAG
>NW_006921863.1:981773-1011428 GCF_000298275.1 Orycteropus afer afer
TGTTGTTGTTACATGCTGTCAAGTCGGACCTGACTCATAGCAACCCCTCCTTGGGTTTCCGAGGCAGTATCACTACAGAAGTTGATTGCCCAACCTTCCCTCCGAGAAGTGGCTGGTGGGTTTGAACTGCCAGCCTTCTGGTTAGCAGTCAAGTGCCTTAAGCAATATGCTACCAGAGCTCCTACTTGCAGGTAGGATATACTATATTATTCTCTAGTCAACAAATCCAGAAGATGTATGTATGTTCTGGTCACCTAGTGCCACTCTGACAAGAATATACCACAAATGGTATGGCCTTAACAAACAAGAGTTTATTCTCTTACAGTTTGGAGGCTTTAAGTCTGAGTTCAAAGTGCCAGGCCCTAGAGGCTGGGTGAAAGCCCCTCAATCTTGGACTTCAGCTCTGCCTCCTACTCCCAGCCCACTGGCTGCTGGCTGCTGAGGTTGACAAGCCCAAGGTTGACAAATAAAAAGGCACAGTCCTGATTTTACCAAAGCACATGCCAGGCCATTAATTCAAGTCCACTGAAAAGTTCCAAGGTTGGCAGAGCATGGCAGGCTGCTGAACAATGACAGGGCTACATGCAGGGTTCAAATGTGCCATCAGCTAGATACCATTCTCCAAGGCTTCTCCTTACATACAGGAAGGCAACCACATCCCTGAGGCAGCTACACAGCTGCTCAGAGTAGATTTCACCATGGAGTTGATTACCAGTCTCATCATGGAGAATACTACATTCAGCTGTCCAGCCACTCAACCGGGCCCCTCCAAGTTGATACACAAAGTTAACTACCATGATGTGTGTTTGTCCATATAAATGTATTAATTTTTTTTGGTGGTTGTGAAATATTACATACAACAAAATACTCAATAAAATTAAATACACATCTCAATTATTTTATAGAGAAAATCATGTAACATCACCTGGTCACCTCTGAAAGATAACATCTCACTTAGGCTAATCACATCGTTGACTGTTTTAACACATTGCTATCTGGAAATCATCCCTAAATTTTATAGTTTGTCATTTTTTAAAGTGGACTTTTATGAAAAATTTTAACTGGGCCTCTTGTGGGTTGAACTTGACGCAGCTCATATTTCCCTAGATATACCTATATGTACGGAGCTCTGGTGGTGTAGTCCAAAGGGATTTGACTGCTAACCAGAAGGTTGGTGATTCAAACCCACCAACTGCTCCATGGAAGGATGATGGGGCAATCTCCTTCTGTAAAGATTTACCACTTTGGAAACCCACTGGGGGTTTCTATGAGTCAGAATTGCCTCTATGGCAGTGAGTTTGTTTGGCTTTTATGTGCTTAAGTAACACTTGAAACAAATGTTATCAGTGTTACAAACTAAGCAATAGCATCATGGTTAAGAACATGACCTCCAAAGTCAGAGAACCCAGCTACAAACACTGGCTGTACCTCAATAACCTTGAGAATATTATTCATCTTCTCTATACCTCAATTCCTCGATTGTAAAATTGGGGTAATAATAGTGCTCACTCATGGAATTGTTTTGAAAATTAAAAATTAAATTAATTGGCATTTGTAGCATGCTATGCATTTTTTAAACAAACATGCCTAGAGTTGTAGTTGTGTTACTAGTGATAACAGTTCATTCAATATGCTCATGAGTAACTACTGTCTAACATGTTAGTCTGTGAAATCCCTAAAAGTATATAGTCTGAGAGTCAAATATTTTAATAGTAAGATATTTTAAATGCCTGAAAAAGCAAGGAGAAGTTATAGCATTACTCTTTGTCTTTTTTTATCCTCAACCATTAACAATAAACACTGACAGCATCTTTTCTGCCTTGGAGAATTTGTAGTGTTGCTGTTTGCTTGACAAGATGCTGCACTAATCTGTGCTATGCCCTTGTTCTGTGTCTTCTGCCCACAGCTGAGAGAGCTAAACAAAGGAGGCATTCATAAAGAGTGAGTGCTTTCTTGGCTGCAGAATGCTATGTCCTATTCAGAAAATGGCAGATTTCCTATATTTTAAAAGCCTTGTAATATTTTCTTCTGAAAGCAAGTTCTAAATTTTGAATGTTTTAATTTTGAGATTATTTTCTATATAATTTAATCAGTATTATTGATGTCCACAATCATTATTGGTACTTCACATATGAGGGAAAGTATGAAAAACAATAACAGAAAGATTACAAAAGTGTATCAGAATACAAAGTTTCTGATTCTGTTTTTCAATACCATACATTTTAGTAAGACACTTAACTAGTTTTATCTATGTAAGTTTTATTCCAGTTATGATGTGTCATGATTTAGCCACACTTATATAAATATTTATTAGTGTAAGAAATTAGTGTTCATGACTGCTAACCAGAAGCCTGGTGGTTCAAACCCACCAGCCACTCCTCGGAAGGAAGATGAGGCAATCTACTTCCATAGTGATACTGCCTCGGAAACCCAAGGTGGGTTGCTATGAGTCGGGTCCAACTCGATGGCACATAACAACAACAACAACAACATAAATATTAATTATATGTATTATTAGTTCTGTGACCAGTGGGAAAGCTAAACTACTACTTTTCTAAAGTAATTTGAACTAACTGCACAATTAATCCCTGAATGTATTCCTTTTTTTTTTTTTTTAATAATTTCAGGTAGCACTAAAGAACAACTTTGTCATCAATGACTACTCCATATCCCTGTTTCTTCTTTGCTAACATTGCTTTGTAGTAGAGAACAACATTATACATAGAATTTCTGAAGTGTTGTTTTGCTATAAAGGTAAATCTTCAAAAGGGCATATAGTGGATTTTCAAAAATAAAATCTGATCAATTCTGTCTTGTAAAAAGTGAGATTACTCCCTAGTTCAAATATTCCTTAACTATATTTGAGCAAGCCAGCTCTGTGTGTGTATGTGTGTGTGTGCATGCACCCACATGTGAATATAGCTAAAATATAATCAAATGTCTCCATATCATTTTGCCAACATTTTCATGCAGATAATGAAAATCAATTTAGTTAGGAGAAATAGTAAGTTTTAATTGATTTTACTAAATATAAACCTATGTGCACTTTTCTCTTTTTAGTTCCATTCAATTTTACAAGCAGCTATTGAATAACATGTGGGACTCTAAATGTCACATAACCTCTCTGGTGGGCAGAGATTGCCTTCTGTATTTTCTGCTATCATATACTGAAATTTTAAATTAGATTATCAAGACTATTATAATATGATCTAGCTCTCCTGTCTTAAATGTTCCATTCTGAAGTATATTTTTATTTAAAATGTTGCAGTTGGAGTAAAACAAAAATAACAAGCTTGCACTGGGGAGTCTGTGCAAAGATTGAAACAGAGTCACTTGAAATAGCACAGATAATCAATATTTTAAGCAATAGGATGATGTATGTCTAGATGGGCTCCTCTGAGGTACAGAATCTAAAATGGAGATTTGCATGTAGGAAACAGTTGGAGAGAGTAAAGGGAAGCAAGACCGGGTAGAAGGAGAGGATGACTGTGATGCAGTTGCATACAAGAGATCTCAGTTGAAAGCCTTGGAAGCTCTGATGTGAGTCTTCCCTAGAGTGGGTAAATATCCTAGATGAGGCAGTTTCCTTAGCCCAGGTAGTTACTGGTGAGGAACTAACAAAAATTGTCAGCAGTCAACATTCCTGGCAAGTTACAGGGTAAATGACTGCTTTATTCCTGAAGAGGGATTTGAGAGGCACATCACCCCATCCCCTACAATATTTTATTCAGAAGAGGAAGAATATGATTTTATTTCTTCTTATTTGCCATTGTGTAATAAAATATTACTTAAAATTGACAGCTAAGATGATCTTCTGGTAAGCATATATATAAACACTGTCATTGAGTCAATTCTGACTCCTGGTGACTTTGTAGGACAGAGTAAAACTGCCTTGTGGGGTTTTCAAGCAGAGGGCCTTATCTTTCTCCTTTGGAGTAGCTGTAGGCTCAAACTGCCAATCTTTTAGTGGTCAAATGCTTTAACTACTGCACTACCAGAGCTCCATGGAAAGCGTATACAACACATTTTTTAAGATTTTCATTCCTTCAATACATTTTAGTGCTTAAGCAGTTTCTAAACAGATAGTGTTGTCTGAAATTTTTCTTAATAATTTTGTTTCTGGTCAACAAATTCAGAAAAAGCACTTAGAAAAATTAGCTGGGAAGGTGGAAAGAGAAAAGGTACTAAGTGGTATCAAGAACAAAAGAGAAGAAACAGAATGGTCAGCCACATCAGTTGATCACGGAACTTCAGGTAAGCTTAAGGACTGAGAAATACCTATTAGAGTCACAAAAGTATGGCCCTTGATCCCCCTTTTTTATGTGAGAAACTGGAGACAGACCACAAGTTGCAAGGAGTAAAGTGAGTGGCTGAAGTATAGAGGAGGATGTGTATCTGACAATTTCTGTCCATGATGAAGGGAAAGAGTTTGTGAAGGCAAAACAGAAAGAACAGGAGAGCTAAAGAGCTGATAAATCTTCCACTATTAAAAAAAAAAAAAAAAAGAACTCATTGCCATTGAGTTTCCGACTCATCACGACCCTCCTTGGGTTTCTGAGGCGATATCTCTAGGGAAATAGATATCCTTCTGAGGATTCAATGGTGGGTATAAACCACCAGCCTTCTGGTTAGCAGTCAAATGCCTTAGGAATTAGGCCACCAGATCTCCTCTCACTATTAAGGAAATGGGAAAAGGGTAAGTTTGTGAAGGAGACAGTGTACAAAACCCAAGCAGCTGTTTTGATTAAGCTCTTTTGTTCATTTAAAGGAAGAAAAAAAAAAAAAATGAGGAATGACCAGAACAGTAGGATGAGAAGTCAGAGAGATGACAAGGGCCCAGATCTTGTAGGGCCTCTTAGGCCATTTTACTAACTTAGCCTTTTATTCTCAAGGAGATGGGAAGCCATTGGAGTGTGATTGATATTTAGTTGGTAGGTAGTGTGTAACATCAGGTTGCCACTGACACCCATTTCAATTGACCAAGGCCTATGCTGTACTCCTTGCTAAAATATTTTTAATATCATTCTTAAAGTGAGAGGAATAAAATGATCTGACTTATATTTTAACCATATTCTTGCTGACATGTTGAGAAGATACTGAAGCAGGGCTGTGAAAATGCTAAATGAAAGCAAAGAAACCAGTGAAGGTGTTATTTCAATAATGAGGGAAGTAAGGTGATTATGGGGTTGAACTTTGGAGTTAGGAGTGGAGGTGTGAGAAGTCGTCAAGTGCTGCATGTATTATGAAGACAGAGTGAGCCAACAGGAACTGCTGACAGAGAGGATGTGGATGATGAGAGACAGTAATGAGTCACAAATGCCTCTAAGGCTTTTGGTCTTAGCAACTAGGACAATGAAGTTGACATGAACTGAGATGAGGATAAAAAGACAGCAAGAAAAGTAGGTATAGAGGAGATGATCAGGAGTTTGGACAGGCTAAATTTAAGATATCCATTAGTCATGCAAGCAAGTTTGCAATTTTAATTCTGGAATTTTAAGAAATATGCTACACTAGAGATATAGATTCAGGAGTTGCCAATCTAGAGATGATATTTAAAGTTAGGAGACTGGATGAAATCACTAAGGCAGCGAGTATAGATAGAAAAGGTAAGAATCCAAGAAATGAGGCTGGAACACTATAAAATTAAGAGGGAAGAAAAGGAAGAGTTTGCAAAGAAGAAGTGAACAGAAAAGTAGGAGGGAAGAGAAACAAGGTAAAAAAATAATATTTTAAGAGGAAAGCAGTGCTCAATGGTGTCAAATTTTGCTAAAAGGCCAAATATATCTGAGAATTGACAGTTGCATTAAGCAGTGTTTCAAATTTAATTTCAAATTTTAAATTTCAATTTCAAATTTTAAATTTCAATTTCAAAGGGTCCACTTTGTTTTCCCATATGAGCATATAAAAACCAGGCATGTGTATGTGTTTAAAATGGAAATATTTGCATCTTAATCTTACTGTTCATTAAACTTATGTAATGTATTGATTACTATGAAAATTCAATCTGTATTCCAAACACCATTAGCAGTAATTTTGACATACATCTACTTGGTGATGTGACCTTCAAATTTAATATCCCAACTAATCATTATCTATAGAGCAGTATTGTTGTTTTATTCGTATTTGTGAAGTTTAGTTACACTAATGTTGATCTGAATATATGCCACAGAGAAGATCAACACTTTTAGAAGTTAAAACCCCATATCTTATGATCTCAATAATATTTTTTTTCTTTTAAAATGACTTCCTATATCTTATTACATCCAAAAGTAAGCTTTCATTCATTTATAAAGGATCAGAATACCATATTTCCTTTGGAAATCAGATTATTATATATATTACAAAAATAAGTGGATAGGCATACACTTGAATATGTATTAGTTTGCAATTTATCAACATATTCATGCATTATATCCTTTAAGAATATTATATAAATCATCACCAACTCCTATGTCTCTGTGCCTATTAGGTGAGTGCCTTACTCCCTCATCACTAGAGTTATTATTTGGTTACAGACATCTTAGGCAATCACTTGTATTCTGAATAGCAGCAATAAAACATCAACTGAAACATGAGGCAAGGCTGAGATACTGTGAGTGGTTCAACGGGTGGTAATATATGAAGGAGGGGTGCATTTACTGCCAAACCCCGAGTTCCCAAAGGTCAGTCTGAGCCCTAGTGGGAAGAGCAGGCGTGCACAAGCTGCTCTGTTGGGAATCTTAAATACCGAACAGCTGAGCATCTGCCTAATTGATTCTAACCTCAAGTGCAGGACCTGCTTTATGATGGTGGAAGGAAAAAAAAAGAAAAGAAAAAGAAGAGTAGAGAAAGCACTGCATTTGAAGCCTTCAGAAAGAAAAAATACACTTTATTCCATTTTTCTGTTGCCCTGTTTAACTTTACATGCTATGAATTATATTAAAAAAGAACATCCAGGCTTCTCTTCTATAAAAAATTCAAATAAATACATAATTTTGTAGATCTTTGGATTGAGGTTAGAAAAGGAAGCAAGCACACACAGAGTATATGCGTTTAGCATTTTGTCTCGATCCATAGTGTCTGCTGAATTCCTGCAGGATTGGTTAGGTAAGACTTTAAGGAGTGTATATCAACCTCTACTGTAAGATTTATTGCTGAGTCATCTTTTTAATACTTTAAAGAGTGTTTTACTTATATGTTTCCCATTAATAAATCTTCTATTCTTTCATTTGAACATCTTTGTGGTTTTGATTTATTTTCTTTTAAATAGGGGCTGCTACTCACACTTCCTACTATCCCTTTCCTCTAAAAGTATGGGAAGGGAAGGAGGGTGCAGCAAGTTAGTACACACATTATTGTGTATGTTGGCTTGTAAAACTACATGGTATCACAGAATTAAAAACATTTTAAAAATCCTTAACTGCAATCTGCTGCCTCTGCTATTCTCAGGAGAGCTTGGCATACAAAGCAAAGCTCAAGAATATTTATGCAGGCTGACTATAGAGTTTACTGTAAGCCTAGAGCTAAAGCAAGAATTTAAAGATACAGGACAAGAGCGTCATCTTACATAAATCCATGGCAAAATTCCCATGGAAAAACATAGGTCGAGATTCTGGCCACCAGCAATTATATTCCAACAGGTTAAGAAAGGATTACACATATAACATAATTTCTAATTATGTGCTCTGTGTAGCTCCCCATTTCCATATAAAATACTGGCAGTAAAATTAATCAGTGCCACTATCCCTCATGGCACTGATGGATCAGTTACCCTGACACCTCTCCTGTAAAGACTTTCTATCTGAGGCCTTCCACAGTCCATCACTTCTCTTCATTAAATCCATGGCGAAAGCAGTGGCTACCACTGAAAGTGCAGTAATGCATACCAAGTGGGTCAACACATCCTAGTAGCTACATATAGAACTTATTTTCAGCAATGTGGAAGCCCCGGTCTAAGAGAAGCTTATGTTTTTATTATGCTGTTCTGTTATGAATGTGTTTTGGCTCAGGTAGTATCAACAAGACTAATTTTATAAAATTGTAACAAGATAGTGTTTTGGTTCATTCATTGGTCATGTATTGCATACCAGCTATATGCTGGGAATAAGGAATGCAAAGTTTTAAATACCTGGTGCCTGCTTTCTATCTTTCTATTTGGTGACCTCTCATATATGAGCTATCAGAAGTTCTCAATTGGCTTCAAATCGCAAATCTGTATGTGGGCAAAGTAGCATTTAATGGCTAAATAAATATGGTACATACAAGCACACACACACACACACACATGCACACATACATATTATCACTTTTTAAAGCTACGTGGGAGCTGTTGCAATTAGACCATTTAAGTGTAGTTTGCTTAATTAATAGTAGCAATTTGTCAAAAAGTTTTTTTTAATGATCATTACAAGTGTTACACAGATTATATGAGTTTATGATTTTTTTCATTTAAAGGAATCCCATTTATTCAGAACTTTTCAAATTCACCATTATTCAGATTTAGTATATAATTTAAATAAACTGTATTAATAGGGCTGTTTAACACAGATACACTTATGGGTGCCTTTAGAAACAGTCTTGTAAATATCGACTTCTTGTGACAGTTGTTTGGCTTGTTTGTTAAACTAAATCTCAGCCCATCACAAAGCTTTCTCTGGTACACTGTCACTGAAAATAATAGTTTTTATAGATTTTTTTTCCATTGTCTTCTCGATGGAAACTGATACTTAACTACAAATAAAAAATATGTCTTTTAGGAAGGAATGAAAGTGTTTTCTTTGTTGCACTGATAACAAAGGTCGGACTATAATAGTATGCTGCGGTGTGTATTTCCAATTATGCTTTTTGGTCTTTGAATTCCTCAAGACATTTTGTTTGTATTGCACTGCTTTTAATTACTCCGGTTAGGACAAAACTATTTAACAAGATTTGGAAAGCTAAAATCATTGTCATACTATGAAGATACAGATCCTCTGATAAGGTGAATGTACCATGTAAATGGAGTTCAGAAAAATAAATGTTAAATAATTGTGACAAAGGTCATGAAGAGTATTGCCTTAGAGCTAAATTACTCCTTGAATGATGTAAGTTAGATTAAAAAAAAATTCTGATACTTGAAAAAACAGTTGACATATAAAACAGAAACATTACTTAGTCTAAAACAAGAGGAAAAGTAAACAATTAACTCTGGCACTTTTCCTCAGAAATATGCATTGTATTAGAATCATTTCTAGAGCAAACTTTTTTTTGAATACTGATGATGTAGGTGGCATTGCGTACTGAGGTCAGTGCTAAGGATAAGGTGATGAAGGATGGGATTTTGTCCTCAAATATTTCTTCATGCAGTGGGTAGGGATATGAGGAAACAGGGTGTGTGCATTAGCAGTTCCATAGGAGAAGTGCTATGGGGTGTCTGGGGAAAGTTATCTCACTAGAAACAAAAGTAGAGTGTAGACAGTGAAGAGAATCCACAGTTCAGATATGCAGAATAGGTGGGCGTGTTCTTGTTAAAGGAAACAGCAAAAGCACAAAGGCATGATGAAGTGGTGACAGTGGAGGTGCAGAGAGTGAGGTAATTCCAGAATAATTTAGGAGTTACAATCCGAAAAGGACTCAGGGATAGATTGAATGGCTAGGGATGAGTGAGGATGGAGCTCATATAAATGGTCTTGCCTTGTGTAGCTGGATGAACTGTAGTGCTCTTTCCTGAATTCTGGAAAAAGCCAGATTTTCATGAGTGTTTAGAGGGTGCATATATTCAACTTTGAATATAGTAACTTTGTGCCACCATGGAGACATATGAACTAAGATGCCTAGCTAGCAAAGAAAACAAATTAAAAATGGTCATAGAAGTGGGAAGAAAACTAGGAATATATGCTACAATAGAAACCAAGTAAAAGGTGCTTCCAGAAGAGGCAATGTTCACTAAGGCTAAATGATTATAAGAATTTGAGAAAAGCGTTAGAATTATAAGTAGTTTCATAAGGCCAGAAATGTGTACAGGAATTTTTATGTGCAGTTCTAAATACTTGATAGTTTTATAGTCAATGGTACACTACTGATGGGTTTTAAGTCTCAAAATTGTTTAGTTAATGTGGTCTTTGAAGGAGACCTGTTGAGTGGCTGGGCAGCTGGCTATAGTCATTCCCATGGTAAGATCAGTAGTCAATTCCATGGTGGAATCTACTGGAGCAGCTGAACAGCTGCTTTAAGGATGGGGTCTGCTTCCAGCATATAAGAAGCAGCTTTGAAGAAGGTCTCCAGCTTTTTGGCACCCTGGAACTCTGCATGTAGCTAAGTCTTCAGTCAGCAGCCTGCCAGGCTCTACCAATCTTTAATAGACTTGAATCAATGGCCTGAGTTGTGGTTTGGTAATATGGAGACTGCCTTTTTACTTACTTGTCGACCTTGGGCTTGTCAACCTCAGCAGCCAGCAGCTGCCAGAGTGAAGAAAAGCCTCCAGCTTCCGTGGGCAGGGAGCAGGAGGCAGAGCTGAAGCCCAAAGTTGAGGGGCTTTCACCCAGCACCTAGAGCCTGGCACTTTTTACTTGGACGTAAGGCTTCCAAACTGTAAGAGAATAAAGTCCTGTTTGTTAAAGCCATCCCATTTGTGGTATATTGCTGTCAGAGCAGCGCTAAGTAACCAAGACAGAGCCCTTAAAGATAACTCAGTAAAAGCAGAGGGTTATCTCAATTTGTTCTTAGGGAATAAAAGTGAAATTAATGCAAGGAAAATTGTATATTTAAAAAGAGAACAGTTAACTCTAATCACTGTGGTTTCTAAGAAAACTCTTAGAACCAAAGCATAAATACTTAACTGCTTTTAAACTTATTATAATGATTATCACTGTGATATTATTATTATTATTATCAGAAACCATTTATTAAATGCCCATATAAAACCTTATAACTGAAAAGACACTGTGGATTTGTCTCATGGTTGCATATGTTGTTGTTAGGTGCCATTGAATCACTTTCAACTCATAGTGACGCTATGTACAGCAGAACAAAATACCACCCACTCCTGTGCGATCCTCACAATAGTTGTCACGCTTGATCCCATTGTCACAGCCACTGTGTCAATCTATTTCCTTGAGGGTCTTCCTCTTTTTTTGCTGACCCTTTACTTTACCCAAGATGATATCCTTCTCCACTGACTGTTCCCTTCTGACAACTTGACCAAAGTATAAGAGACAAAGTCCAGCCATTCCTGCTTCTAAGGATAATTCCAGCTATACTTCTTCTGAGAGATTTGTTTGTTCTTCTAGCAGTCCATAGTACATATGATATTCTTCACCAACAGCACAATTCAAATGCATAAATTCTTCTTCTGTCTTGCTAATTCATTGTCTAACTCTCAGATGCATGTAAGACTATTGAAAATACCATGGCTTTGGTCAGGCACACCTTAGTATTTAAAGTGACATCTTTCTCTCAAACATTTTAAAGAGTCAGTTTTCAGCAGATATGCCCAGTGCAATATGTCCTTTGATTTCTTGGTTTCTGCTCCCATAGACATTGATAATGGACATATGTAAAAAGAAATCTTCACAACTTCAAACTTTTTTCCATTTACCATGATGTCACTCATTGGTCCATTTGTGAAGACTTATGTTTTCTTTATGTTGAGGCATAATCCATTCTAAAGGCTGTAGTTTTTGATCTTTATCAGTAAGTGCTTCTTCACTTTCAGCAAGCAATGTTGGGTCATCCACATGTCACAAGTTGTTAATGAGTCTTCCTCCAAACTTCATGACACATTCTTCTTCATATAGTTCATCCTCTCAGAATATTTGTTCATCGTACACATTGAATATGTATGGTGAAAAGATAAAAAGATAAAACCATGATGCCATATCCCACCACTCTGTTCAAAGGACAGCCTCTTGGTTTGTGTACAGTTTCCTAATCAGCACAATTAACTTTTCTGGAATTTCCATTCTTCTCAATGTTATCCATAATATGATATGATCCACACAGTCAAATGCCTTTGCATAGTCAGTAAAACCCAGGTAAACATCTTTCTTGTATTCTTTGTTTTCAGTCAAGATCTATCAGCAATGATATCCCTCATTAAATGCCCTCTGCTGAATCCAGCTTGAATCTCTGGCAGTTCTCTGTTGATATACTGCTGCAACAATTTTTTAATTATCTTCAGCAAATTTTCCCTTGTGTGTGATATTAATAATATTGTTTCTTAATTTCCACACTCTGTTAGATCAGTTTTCTTTGGAAAGCACAAATATGGCTCTTTTGCAGTTGATTGGCTATGTAGGTGTCTCACCAATTTCTTAGCATAGATGAATGAGCACTTCCAGCATTCCATCTGTTTGTTGAAATGTCTCAATTGGTATTATGTCAATTCCCGGAGGCTTGTTTTTTGGCAGTGACTTCAGCGCAGCTTGGACTTTCTCCTTCCATACCATTGGTTCTGGAGCATATACTGCCTTCTGAAATGGGTCAATGTTGACCAATTCATTTTGGTATAGTGATACTGTGTATTCCATCTACCTTCTATTGATGATTCTTGGTCATTTAGTATTTTTCCCATGTTGTTGTTGTTGTTGTTATGTGCCGTCGAGTTGGACCCAACTCATACTGACCCCTCCTTGGTTTCCAAGGCAGTATCACTACAGAAATAGATTGCCCCATCTTCCACAATTGGTTCTGGAGTCTATGCTGCCTTCTGAAATGGGTCAATGTTGACCAATTCTTTTCGGTATATTGTTGCTGTGTATTCCATCTATCTTCTTTTGATGATTCTTGGTCATTCGGTATTTTTCCCATAGAATCCTTCAATATCGCAACTTGAGTCTTGAATTTTTTCTTCATTTCTTCCAGTTTGGGAAGTACTGACCATATTCTTCCCCTTAGATTTTCCAACTTCAGGTCTTTTCCCTTTTCATTATAATACTTTATTCTGTCTTCTTGAGCTGACCTTTGAATTCTTTTGTTCAGCTCTTTTACTTTATCATTTCTTCTACTTGCTTTAGCTATTCCCTGTTCAAGAGCAGTTTTCACAGTCTCTTTTGACATCCATTTTGATCTTCTCTTCCTTTCTGTCTTTTTAATGACCTTTTGCTTTCTTCATTTATGATATCCTTGATATCGTACTACAACTCGTCTGATCTTTGGTCACTGATATTCAATGCATCAGATATATTCTCTGATGGTGTATTGGGTAAGACATTTGGCTGCCAGCTGGAAGGTTGTTGGTTCACACCCGCAAGCTGCTCTGTGGGAAGAAGATGAGGTAATCTACTCTGTAAAGAATTGTAACCTTGGAAGGGGGACTGCTATGAGTTGGAATCAACTTGATGGCAGTGGGTTATTTCTTTTTTGTTTTTAATTCTCAAGCTTTTATTTTGGCTTTCATGGACTTGTTTTTATTTTTCTTCAATTTCAACTGAAACTTGCATATGAGAAATTGATGTTCTGTCCCACAGTCGGCCCCTGGCTTTGTTCTGACTGATGATAATGAGCTTCTCCATTTCCTCTTTCTACAGATGTAGTCAACTTGACTCCTGTGTATTCCATTTGCTGTAGTCCCTGTATATGTCACCATTTCTGTTGTTTAAAAAATGTATTTGCAATGAATAAGTCATTAGCAGTGCAAAGTTCTATCATGCCATCTCTGGCATCATTTTTATCAGCAAAATCACATTTTCCACCTACTGATGCTTCTTCTTTGTTTCTGTCTTTCACATTCAAATCACTAGTGATTATCAGTGCATCTTGATTGCATGTTTGGTTAATTTCAGACTGCAGAAGTTGTTAAAAATATAGTTAGTCCTTCAAAATCTCTCATATTTTTTTCTAGTCCTTTAAGTTAACATTGAACATTCAAACTCAATGCCAAATTTTACCCTTACTGTTTTTCGTGGTGACACATTTGTTAAATAAAAAGGAAAAAGTAGAAAATTTTTGTACCCTTTTGTCATTTCTTATGTAAGATTTGATTATGTAACTCCAAGAACAAATTATAACTTTATTTGTTAAATGTAACTAATATGGATAATTTTTTCAAAAGGTATGTATGAAATAGTGGAAAGTATGTAATGAAGTGGCCATCACTGAAAATGAATATTGAATACTTAAGTATAGATGGTAATTTTTTCAATTCTAATAGAAGAAAACTGAAAAGTAATTAAGGAAATAAAAATAATAAAGTGATATTATTATATGTATCATATTTGAACAAAAGTCCCCACAAGAGTTTCATGAAAAATATGAAGTAGTAGAGACACAAACACTGATGGCATCACTCCTTTGAAACATAATTTGAGAACAGTTCAGTCAATAGCATATCATTTGACTTAGAACTCCATGTCCAGGTATATTCCTAATGAGACTTTTGAACAGAAAATGAGGAAATACATCCTAAAATATAATAGTTAAAAACTAGAAAAACTCAAGTCAAAGCAGAAGAATGAGTAAATAAATTGTGATGTATTTATACAATGGTGCTATTGTTGTTAGGTACTGTTGAGTCAGTTTCAACTCATAATGACTATTTTGGTTCTCTAGTGCTGATATAACAGAAATACTACAAATGAATGGCTTAACAAGCAGGGATTTATTATCTTACAACTTAGGAGGCTTGAAGTCCAAGTTCAAAGTGCCAGCCCTAGGGACTGGATGAAGTCTCTTTGACCTTGGACTTCAAGAACTGAAGGTTTTTTCTCACTCACACAGCTGCTAGCTGCTGAGGCTGAAGAACTCAAGTTCGACAGGTAAAATGGCATAATCCCCAGATTAGCAGACAACACAGCAAGCCACTAGTTCAAGTTAAAAAACAATCTCAAGATCAGCAGGCAATATGGCAGACCACTGAGATGACAACTCATCATAATGCAGGATACAGATGTGCAAAAAGCTAGAGACTTTCCTCAAAACTTCCCTGTATATATTGGAAGCAGGCTATACTCCAAAGGCAACTAATTAACTGCTCACAGCATATTCCACCAAGGGGTTGATTTCAGTCTTGTCATGGGGAATAACTATGTCCACTGCTCAGCCACTCAAAAACATGGTCCAGCCAAACTGACACACAAACTTAACTACCACAGTAACTCTATGTGCAACAGAATAGAAAAGAGCCCAATCCTGTGCATCCTCAGAATTGTTGCCATGCTTGAGTCCACTGTCATAGCCACTGTGTTAGTCCATCTCCATGAAGGTCATCCCTTTTTTCACTGACCCTCTACTTTACCTAGCATGATATCTTTCTCCAGGGGCTAGTACCTTCTGACAACATGACCAAAGTATGAGAGATGATATCTGGCCATTCTCTTTCCTAAGGAGCATTTAGACTATTCTTCATCCAGGACAAATTTGCACTATATTCAAGTACATCAATTGTTCTGTGGTCTTGCTTATTCATTGTCCAGCTTCAACATGCATATGAGGCTAATGAAAACACCATAGCTTGGGTCAGGTGCACCTTACTCTTCAAACTGACATTTATGCAACAGAATGCTGGAAAGTGATTGTACTCTATTAATTGGATTTTTATGAGTAAACCTAGATAAATTTCAACAACAGTTTAAAGCAAAAGAAAAATGTGGAAGAATATACATTCAGTATGATACCTAATGTTAATGTTTAAAGAGCAAAGTAAAACTAGATTTGTATGGATACATAGTAATGTGGTAAAAGTAGAAATAATATATTGAATAAATAAATAATACTACAATCCTTTCTTCTGCAGAAGGGAGAATACAAGGAATGAAATCAAGGAGAGATGCACACAAAGTTACAGCTATGTTTTTTTTGCTTTGCTTCTTAAAAAAAATGGAAGCAGGGAAGAAATAGTAAAATTTGGCAAAAACAGCAGGTAGAAATGAGTATGCTTATGTGTATTCTTGAAATACTTTATACTTTATAAAACCAGAATTGGAAAGTGTCTGGTTGTCTGAATCAGAAAAGAACAAGATAGAGTCAAGTGTTTGTATCCAACTGCTGCCCATAGAGAAAGAGAGAGTGCATTTGCCATGACCACATTGTCATCACAGACATCCAGCAAACCACAATAACACTTAAGTATCTGATGAGACACTTAGCTGAGTGTTTTATGTGGCTTATGGCATTAGGGTAAGGTGAAAAGGTGAGCCACATATTTAAGTGAAATGCATTAAATGTATTATGGTGGACTGTCTTTTTCTAAGAGGAAATGTGGGTAGCAAAAAACATTGAAAAGGTGAATGAATAATATATTTGGGGATGGAATGCTGTCAGACACGATAAATTCCACTGTCCTTTATTTGTTCATCCTTTTCTCTTTTTAAACTGATTTAGATGGTAGCTATATGTAATATGTTTGCAAATCATATTGGAAGAAGTAACAGGAACATTGAGAAGCAGATTTGAATTATGTTGATCACAGTACAGTCTAAATTGAAGGAGAATGAACTGATAAGAAAATAATAAAACAATATACTTAAAAAAATTACTAAATCCATTAAATAGAACAAGAAAGGTTGCTAGTTGGTGATAACAAACCCATTGCCTTTGAGTTGATTCTAATTATAGTGGTTGTTTATTCAGCTCTTACTATGTGTCAGCTTCTCTTCTAAGGACTATGCAGAAATTAACCTGTGAGTTAGGTGCTTACATTATTCTTCTTTACAGAAAATAAATAAACAAATAAGAACAACAATTTTAAATGATATTCCCAGGTCACAAAAGTGGTCAGTGGTGAAGACAGGATTCCAGGATTGATGATTGATGTTCTTAAGCACAGAGCAATATTGACAGCCCTGGTGTGTGTGTGTGGGGAAAATAGTGGTAAGAAACAAAAATATATTTGCAGAGAATATCTCAAAAGTGAAGAAAAGTTTATGCCATCATTTAATAGTACTGTCATTTAATATCCCCAATCGTAAAGTCTACCAAGGAAAACTTACACAGACAAATATAATGAAAATGAACAGAAAGCACAGCAGAGAAGCTAGACCATCAGAATAGACTAGTAAAATAGTAGCTACTATTGACTGAATGCCTGCTGGATGCTCACTATCTTATTTAATGGTTTCCATTTCAAGGAGATGGAACTAAGCCCTAGAGAGACTAAGTAACTCACGCAGTGTTATGCATGTAATATTTGGTATAGCCTGCATTTGAAGATAGATCTGTGGACCTCTAGTCACAGTCTTTGTACCAGGCCACATATTCTTTGGGCATTTATGTTCCTTTTTGTGTCTGGTAGGATCATTGTGAGCTGTTATTGTTATCTCCCTTTATAGTTCTAAATGATACCCTTCCCACTCCCACCCCTTATTCATCAGTACAAGTGAAGGAAAGGGAAGACTGGAGAGGGACATGAATCCTGGCATATTAGTATTTAGGGACACAACAAAGAAACAATTATTTGCTATGTATGTTGTAAAGAGAGTGAAGACACAAAACCATTTTGCCTTACCCTCCCTTAATGTTGCCCTTCAGTGATACAAGTCACGTGGGAAGAATGAAACAGCAATGTGGCCAAAGAGCTAAGCTACATAAAGCAAAAGAAATGTTCTACTTTCAGTCTTCTGTGAAAACTGGACAGCATCAGTACTTGATGGATGGTATATTAAATAACAGGAAAGACACCCCAGGGATTAAGTACTGGGTATATTAGTCCACTAGCAGTGAAGGAATGATTATTTTAGTGCAAATCCCTGGTGTCTGAGGGAAAAAAGTAACAGTATGGCACTGAAACAAATTTTGAAGGAAGTTGGAAAAGAAAGGGTCAGCAGAGAGGGCAGGAAGAAAATCTTGAGGAAGCTTCAGCACTGTGATTTTGTTCTGGGCTGTGGTCTGTGGTCATAGCAGTAACAAGGAGAACAAGGTAGAGTAACTTATTTGGACTAAGTCATCCATCCAAATTAGAATCTGAAAGGCAATGCCAAAAACAGCAAAAAAGAAACATTTGTAAGAAATGTACAGTATAGTATGTGTTCATAAAGCACCAGTCATTGTAGACTTAGCAGTATATAGTGATAGCAGTATCTATAAATACCATCCTCCATATGGAAGGGATGCATATGTAGTATGTAGATTGCAGTATGTATAAGGCAGTTCTTAATGAAAAATACCTGAATACAGTTTCTAGAAGATCGGAAGGATACTGGAATGACTTCTCTAAGGAGAGTATAGTTTGTTTTCTTTTTTTCCTTTCTTGAAAGGGTTTACTAATAATTGAGGTTGTCATGATATGATTACCCCACATAAATTTAAATTATTCCTCCTTACAGAAGGGAGGACTTAATTTTTAGTTTAGCCCAGCATTTTAATAATTTTTCTTTCACTAAAAAAAAGAGAAAGGAGGAAGGGAATTCATAGCCAGTGCAGATCCTCATTTGCCTATGAAAAGGCACCTAAGCAGGCAAATATGTTAAGCACTGACAGTCTACACCATTCTTTTTTTTTCCATTTTATGAAGAATGCTATTTCTCTTTGAAATAAGTTAGAATCTAACAAGTAACAGTGGACTCGCTTATGTTAATGCCCTTTCTTCAAGGCTTAGAACTATAATACAGTCTTCCCTCTCTTAACGTGACTAAAGTACACCTGACTGAAGTTACTCTGGTGGTACAATCCATAAACACTTGACTGCAAACTGGATGGTTGACAGTTCAAACTCTCCAACTGCTCTACAGGAGCAAGAAGTGACAGTCTGCTTCCACAAAGACTGACAGCCTTAGAAAGGCTACCAGGCAGTTCTATTTTGTCCTACAGGGTCCCTGTGAATTAGAATTGACTCAATGGCAAAGGGTTTTTTGTCAGGTGTTTTATACCTGACACAATATTGAGCACATGGTAGATCCTCTCTATATTGATTTGTTTTTAAAGGATAAAAAAAATAAAATCAGCATTTTTAGCCATGACTATGTAAGTTTCTGACTTTTCCAAAGAAGTATTAACATTTGATTCTGTAGAATCTTATTAGTTTTTGAATTCCCAGTTTGTGGTAGTTTAATGCAAGGAAAAAAAAAGAATAAGAGACTCTGCCATATGCTCAAGTCTGCATACTCTATTTAGAAACAGAGTCAGTATTTTAAATGAATGAATGAATGAAATAAATATGCTCTGAAACACACAAGGAGAGACACATGTTACAAATGTAACAAATGTTACATTTCTTTTCTTTTGCACATGCTGCTTGAAGTCCTCTCTCCTACCATAAACCCTTGTTTTGTAAATTCTTAACCATACTTAAAACCATTATCACATATTATTTTTTTCTATTTACGTACAATTTTTCTAGCTATAAAATAGAGATAGCAGCCCAAACTTTGTGACTGATATTGGCTATGAGAGTTTTTAAAAAAGATATTTGCATAACTGTTCAATGTGATGACTTGGTTTTATATGGCCTTTCTAGTCATGGTCTTGTAATACTTACCAAATGATGGGGTTTGCAAATAGGGGAGACTGAGACCCACCAAGGAATTGGATGGTCTACAAATAATTCAAATAAGGTACATAGAACATTTCAGGAGTGAGATCGCATAAATTAGGTGTATGGAACTCTAACAAGGAGATTAGTCAGTTTCATTATCCCACTAGGCTTAAGTTGAACCATCTGAGAAATTGACAAGGGGGACCACTACCACCGAGAAGAAGAGATGGGAGGTAGCAGATGACCAAAAAACAATGGTATTGAAGGAAGAAGTCCTAACTGCCCTGAAAGAACTGGTCAAAAACAGGGCTCCTGAAATTGATAGAGTACCCATTGAGATGTTTCAACAAACAGATGCAGCACAGGAGGAACTTTCTCATTTATGCCAAGAAATTCAGAAGACATGTTTGTGGCCACCTGACTGAAAGATCCATATCTGTGCGCATTCCAAAGAAAGGTAATCCAACAGAATCCAGAAATTATTGGACAATGTTATTGATATCAATTTTGCAGACAATAATTTTAAAATGGTTGTAGTAATATATCAACAGACATCTGTCAGAAAGTCGAGATGGATACAGAAGAGAATATGGAACAAGGGATATCACTGCTGATGTGAGATGGATCTTGGCTGAAAGCAAAGAATAACAGAAAAATGTTTATTTGTGTTTTATTGACTATGCAAAGGCATTTGTGTGGATCATAAAAAATTTTGGATAACATTACAAAGAATGGGAATTCCAGAATACTTAATTATGTTTATGATCAAGAGGCAGTATTTATAAAAGAACAAAAGGATACTGCATGGTTTCAAATCAGGAAATGTGAATGACAGGTTTGGATCCTTTCATCATACTTATTCAATCTTTATCTTGAGCAAATTATCTGAGAAGTCTACTATAAGAAGAAGAATGTAGCATCAGGATTGGAGGAAGAATCATTACAACCTACAATATGCAAGAAACACAGCCTTGCTTGCTGAAAGTGAAGAAGACTTGAAGAAGTTACTGAAGAAGATCAAAGATTATAGGCTTCAGTATCAGTTACACCACAACACAGGGAAAACAAAAATCTTCACAAATGGACCAATAAGCAACATCATGATAAATGGAGAAATGAAGTTGGAGAATGGAGATTGAAGTCATTAAGATTTCATTTTACTTCTACCCATAATCATCACCAATGGAAGCAACACTCAAGAAATAAAAAGACATATTGCATTGGGTAAATCTGCTGCAAAATATCTTTTTAAAGTGTTTGAAAGCAAAAATATCAATATGAAGACAAAAGTGTGCTTGGCCCAAGCAATGGTATTTTCAGTAGCCTCATATACATATGAGAGCTGGATGGTGAATAAGCAGCATGGCAGAAGAATTGATGTATTAGACTTATTTAATGTACCTTCGACTGCTAGAATAATGAACAAAGATGTCTTAGCAGAAGTACAGCCAAAATTCTCCTTAGAAGCAGGAATGGCCAGACTTCATCTTTTATACTTTGGTCATGGTGTCAGAGGTACCAGTCTCTGAAGAAGAATATCATGCCGGGTAAAGTAGAGAGAGTGTTAGTGACAAAAGGGAAGACTCTCAATGAGATGGATTGACATCATGGCTGCAATGATGGGCTCAAGCAAAGCAACACATGTGAGGATGGTGCAGGACTGGGCATTATTTTGTTCTGTTTTATATAGTGTCACTATGAGTCGAAGCTGGTTTGAGGACACCTAGCAATAGTCCAAGTATGGAGACATGAAACATTGTCTTTAGGAATGGGACCTCATTGTAATAGTATTAATGGAAGAGCTTACTAGCCCCAATAATGATATTATAATGTGAGTTTACTTTCATAGTAAGTTCAATATCATACATTAAAATTGATCTTTTTGTTAAAGAATCAGTCTGAATATGTGTTTTATTAGCTTAATATCTTCAGGGAAAAAATTCACAAGTACTCCATGGTAAAAACTATATTTTGGAGATTATACATTGTTATTTAACTATGTGAGGCACAGAATAGATGCTCAAAAATATATGTTGAGTGAATGAATAAATGAAATATGTTTTAGGAAATGTTAAGAAGTACATAGTTAGTATAAGACAAATTGTAAACAATGGCCATGATACCTTCTGTAGCTGTGTATTTGGATGTGAAAGTCAGGGAATGATAATATTTTTACAAAAAATGCCTTATTTCATGTAACATAAAATCATAAATAATAATAGAAATTAAAATTAAGCAAAATGTGATTGTCGTGTTTTACTTTGAAAAATAGTTAGTATTATGTAACAAGTAGCACTTCATATATTGCTGGTGTTAATGGAAAGAACTCTGATGGCACAGTGGTTAAGACATTTTAAAACATTTGGCTACTCACCAAAAAGTCTGCGGTTGGAACCCAACACCCACTCTGCAGGAGAAAGATGACACAGTATGTTGCCATAAAGATTTAAGGCCTTGCAAACTATATGAGGCAATTCTATTCTGTCCTATAGGTCGATTTTATGGCTGTGGGTGTGGTTTCACTTTGTGTTTGTTAACGCACCAAAATTAGAGGAGAATTATAACAAAGTAGTGAGTTTTAAGAAATATGTTTAGAAGTTTAAGTGTTTAAAAAGATGCTTTGTTCTCTTATTCTTAGAATGTTCTTTGTTAAACTAATATTGCTTGATCTGGAAATAAAATCAGGAGATACACCTTCAAAGAAAAGAGTAGGAGGAAATAAAGACATTGCTAAAATAAACAGACCGAAAAGTTAATATATTAGTGTTGACAGAAAGAGAAGTGTTGATAGACATGAAAGAAAGATTAATAAATTAAGAAAGCAATTAATGCACAGTTAGTGTAAGGAAACAGGGAAAGTTAACAACCAAAACTGAACGTTCTGAAAGCACATCTTGAATTTGCTGAGAATTCACAAGCAGGAAAATGTCAATATTTTCTAAAATTAACCTGACTGTAAATTTAGGCATATACTCATACTCTACTCTTTTGAAGACACACATTTCTTATTTTGAGATTACCTGTAAGGAGCTCTGGTGGCATAGTGCCTAAGGTATTTGTTGGTTCAAATCCACCAGCCACTTCACAGAAGGAAGACTGGACAATCTGCTTATGTAAAGATTTACTGCCTCGGAAACCCAAAGGGGGTCGCTATGCATAGGAATCAACTTGATGGCAGTGAGGTTTTTTTTTTTTTTTTGGTTTTCTGTTGCATTAAACAAAATGAAAGTTCTTCATGTGATTAAGTAGCTAGCCAGTGTGGTAACATACAATAGGATGAAATGGCAAAGAAACTTCCCATAAAGGCCCAATAACTGTGTATGTGTAGCAAACAAAATAGTGGGTGACCTAGGCTTGCTGCGAAAGACTCAGAGCTGCAAGGAATGGATATTCTATCAAAACAAGGGGTGGGGGGGACATACTGAATACTCATGGTTGGAAAATGCAAAGTAAGAAATCTACTTGTAGCAAATATATAAATACAATGAATAAAATGTAGTTTAGTTTTGTCATAATGAGGCCCTGAGCTGATATGAATAGTTGTTTGACAGGGAAAATATTGATGCTTACAATTTACCTCTCAGAACTTTATTTTTGATCATACCTTCCTCAGAACCATTCACTACCTCCCTCTAGGGACTCAGTTCATACCTTCTCCTAGTTAAAATCCTCTCATAGCTGCCATCTGTGAATAGTGATGCTTCTTTAATCAGTTATTTGAGCTAAAGTATTCCAGATTATCACCTCTATGGTTCTTTAAATTGCTTTAGGGCTAAAAGTGAAAAATTTCCCAGGCATTCTTTTAAGATCTAACCAAGATATCACACAGTAAAACTTATTGGGTTAGTAATAAATGAACAACATTCACTGGGAATTCAATTTGTAAATGACACCAACAAATTATATTATATATAATTGAGAAGGATTGCTAAAAGTATATTAATACACATTATATAGATCCCTGTAATTGTCTTCTGTGACTTCTAAAAGAATCGACTATTTTAAATATGAGTGGTAAGGTAACAAAAAAAAACAAATTCACTGCCATCAAGTCAATTCTGACTCATAGCAACCTCCCCAGGGTTTCAAAGGCTGTAAATCTTTTCGGAACCATACTACCTCATCTTTCTTTCACCAAATGGCTGGTGGATTGAACTACTAGCCTTTTGGTTAGCAGCCAAATGCCTTAACCATTACACCACTAAAGTTCTTTAGTGGTAAAGCAGGAATTGGAAAAAAAAAAAAAAAAAGAATTGTCAGACTTTTGTGGTAATCAATTATTTTCCAAAAAGAAACCACTACTGAATCTAAATGGGAAAATAGCTTTTATTATATTCTCATCTTGGTGGCCCAGAAGATAGTAGAAATAGTGTGGGGCTTGAATCATTGGGTTTAAGTCCCTCATTAAATACTAGAGCCACATTTTTTTTTCATCTGTTAAATAACTATAGAGTAGGAATTGGTCGTGTAGTACAATAAAAGCAAACAAAGAAAAACACCTGACTTGGGGATCAGGAGATTAATATTCCAATCCAAAATGTGCCACCGTCTGGCTGGGTGACAAGCTACTACAATTCTAGGCTTCCCTTTAGTCATTTAAAAGCAAGGGGAATAGGTTATAGTCTCAGGGGTCCTCTTTATCTGAAAATTTTATGGATCTATTCTATACTAAGTCAGAGGTTTATTTTGTGAGATTTAAAATAAAGTATACATTTGTGAACATATGCTGAAAGAATTGAATTGCTATAAAATGAAATGATTTTTTTATTACCACTACTCTAGTGACTGTTGTTCTCTAACGGTCTATTTCTGTGTGTGTGTGTGGCTAATTTTAATTGGTATAAAGTATTCCCAAAAGTCAGTCACATCATATGATAGCCAGGATTTTTACTACATACAATTATCAAAATTATTAAATACAATTATTTAATATGTTGTTTAAATTGATTCAGATTTTTCTTAAAATTTCAGTTGTATCTACAAATTGAATTTGATATGCTGGTTTTATTTTTTCTAGTGCACATTAAAATTAATGCATAATTAATTGCTATGTTCATCTCTTAAGGTTCTGAGTTACAATATTATTGGAAAATGTTGAATATGGAGAAGTTCAATGTTGAGAGGTAAAAATGATGCTAAAATAGCTTAGGACTTTCAAACTCAAATAGGGCTTTTAAAATCAGAAATTTAGCAATCTGAGGAAAAGAACATGTGTATCAAAAAATAGAAGCAATGGTACAAAGATGGTGGAAAAATAGGTCAGTTTATCTCCAACTTGGGTCAGGCCTTTAGTCTAATTTTGACCATAAAGCATCGTATGAATTGAACAAATTAGAAATAAGATTAACTAGTATCAGATTTATAATTAAGGAATAAATGATTGTGCTCATATGAAACAAGGTGGCGTATCTTCTTCCCATGTTATAAAGACATGGAAATCCAAGTAAATGAGTGTATAGAGCTACTTGGGGGCATGAACTAAGGCAGCACCATGGAACTGCTCAGGAAAATAGAACACCTTTTGTGAGATGGTAAAAACCTGGATAGAGTAAAATTAGAAAATAAAGAAAGGCAAGGTTTGGAGTTTGCATAAGTGAAAACAAAACAAAACAGTTGCTATGAGTTAGTTCCAACTCATAGCGACCCCATATGTGTCAAAGTACTATGCTCCATAGGATTTTTTAAGGACTGCTTTGTTTGGAAGGAGGTTAAGATTTTCAGGCCCATCTTATAAAAAGGAGCTCTGGTAATATAGTGGTTAAGGCATTTGGCTGCTAACCAAAAGGTCCATGGTTCGAACCTACCAGCTGCTCAAGGGATGAAAGATAGGGCTGTCTGCTTCTGTAAAGATTTACAGCCTTAGAAACCCATTGGGGGTCACTATGAGTCAGCATGGACTCAATGACGGGGGCTTGGTTTTCATTTTATCTTCCAAAATGCCTCTGGGTGGACTGAAACATTCACCCTTTCATTTAGTAGCTGAATATTTGTACCACCCATGGACTCATTGCATAAGAAGGTACTTCTAAAACAAAATTTTGTGCTTAAGAACTTTCAGGACACTGTGGTCATGATGTCTCTTGGCATTGAAATAGACTTTTATGCATTTCTTTATGTAACCATTTTATCAATATTAACTCATATAATTTTCCCCACTACCTTATCAGGTAGGTAATATTATTCTCCTCATTTTATACAGGTAGAAACCAAAGCACAAAGATGCTACATAATTTAAATATGTTTGAACCCAAGAGAATGTTACCAGCTTTAGGCTGCTCTGCCTATTCCAGGAGTGAAACCTCATTATTGTGAAAGGACACCTCACACCCTCAGCAGAGCGATTGACTTAGAAACTCAGACTTAAAGTCATTAGCATTTGGCATTCTGCTGAGCATAAGAATTGGAGCTCAATTATACACTGTGTATATTTAGGGTCTGTGATAGTTAATTTTATGTATCAACTTGAATAAGCTCTGGTGCCCAGTTGTTTGATCAAATACTAGTCTAGACATTTTTGTGAAGTATTTATATATGATTAGCATTTAAATCAGTCCTTCTTAAGTAAAGCAGATTACCCTCAATAGTGTGAATGGGCCTCATCCAATCAGTTGAAATGTGAAGAGCAAAAATGAGTTTTCTAGGGGAGTGTTCTGCCTCCATACTATAAGTAGACATCTTATTAGAATGTATATATATACATCTATACACACACAAACACACACACATAAATATATACATACATATATATATACACATGCATATATACACACACATGCATATATACATATATACTTTACTGTTTTCTAGAGAACTCTGAGACAAGACCAATAAATAGTGAAAGATATTTACCAACTCTTCTAGAGAAAAATCCCTTACTCTTAATAGATTGCTTATCAGTAGCACTGTTCTCTGTATATTGTGGTGTGTGGTTGTGACTCAATGTTATGGCTCTTGTTTTTTGGCACTTTTAAGAGAAAGCTTCTAAGACTGCAACAGAACCAAACCAAACTCACTGCCATTCAGTGGGATCCGACTCATAGCGACCCCTCCTTGGGTATCTGAGGCAGTATCACTATGGAAGTAGATTGCCCAACCTTCCTTCCAAGGAGTGGCTCATGGGTTTGAAAGACCAGCCTTCTGGTTATCAGTCAAACGCCTTAGGCACTATGCCATTAGAGCTCCTTAGAAACAAGTAAAACCAAGAGAACTATAAACAAACACTAGACACTCTGAAGCCACCCTGCCCACAACCTTCCTGGAGTCAACATGTTTTTTAAATGACTCAATAATGTAAACACAGCATGGTAAGCACATATTCCCTTTCCCTTAGGAAAAGATAATCAAGTCATCAATAGTGTCAGTTTTCAGACAAGACAGTAATAATGTATTTGTACATTCTATGGCATTTGACTGCTAACCAGATGGCTGGAGGTTCAAACCCACCAACCACATCTTGGGAGGAAGATTGGACAATCTACTTCCTTAGTGATACTGCCTTGGAAACCCAAGGAGGGGTCACTATGAATTGAGTCTGATTCAACAGCAGTGAGTTTGGTTTTTTGGCTTAATTAAAAAGGTGTTGATATAACAATTACCACTTCTCTCTAAATGTTCTCATTCAGTTCTTTTTGGTTTCAGCGCACTTGGTACCCTACTATAGAATAGTTAGCTTAGTCACTTAGAACATGGAATCAATCAGCTTGGTGTTTGAAATTTAATTTAGTTGTTTCGGAATTGTGTTACTTGGCAAGATTCTTAATCAATTAACCTTTAGTTTATTCAATTGTGAAATGCAAATAGTAATGCTGGCATCATATGTTATTTTGAATATTAGATGAAATAATATATATAAAGTTAGGAGGCATGCTTCCTGTTACATAGAAAATGTTTAATAAATATACATATTAATGTTGTTAAATCTTTGAAAAATAAATGGAAACTATCTTAGTAAAACTTTATTTCAGTATATGTTTCTCTTTTGATTTTTATAACAAGTCTGTGGAGGTTGATGAAGAAGTTATATTTTCATTTCTATTTTATATTTTAGGAAAATGAAGTTCAATAAATTTTGTGGTTCTGGAAAATTTTACCTAGGTGGTAACTAGAAGATGGTGTATTTAATTTATGCCATCAGTCTTCTAGATTTTGAAAATGGCTTCTTACTACTTACAGAAAGTAATATGATGGCACCAAACAACACTTACAGAAAAGCACTACATTTGACGCAAATGAAAGTAATAGTACTTTCCTTAGCTACCTAAAGTAGCTCTGGTAGTACACTGGTTAAGGCATTGAAGTACCAACCATAAAAGGTCAGGGTTTTGGACCATCAGTCACTGCATAGAAGAAAGATGAGGCAATCTGCTTCTGTAAGGATTTACAGCCTTGGAAACTCTTATGGGGCAGTTCTATTCTGTCCTATATGGTCATTATGAGTCAGAATCTATTCAATGGCAGAGTTTTATCTACCTAAAAATAAAAAAAAGAAGTAAGGTGAAAGCCTTTACAAGCTATAAAAGCTAAACTAAGTGTGAAGTATTATTGATATAGTCTTTGATGTGTCTTGAACTTTTGACTCCCCATCCTTAGACCAATATAAACTGTATTGCTAGTAATTCTAGATATTTTCTCTTTTAGTTCAACTACAGAAAAACAAATTGAAATGAAGAAAAGTTCCAAGGAAATCTTCTGTGGAGGTGGCAGAAGCAGAGTATAATCAAATCTGAATCATGCCCCAAATGAAATGTGGTCTCTAATTCCTTTCATGGCTGTGAATTATGCCTTCTTGCCTAAAGAGTTTTCTATATTGACCCTGGAAATGCTTCTAGATTTTATCATGCCAATGAAGTTACTAAAATGGAATTCAGTTCCCCATAGTATTAGAATACAGCTGATACAGTAACTAAGTAATTACTTTAGGAAACATGAGACATAATTTCATTAATCAAAGTGAAAAACTTGATAAGAGGTTCTAAATGAAAATAAAAGAGATTTTCTTTTCCAGAGGTAAGATAAATCTCAGTAGTTTACAAGCTTAGTGCATATCAGTAAATAGTAGCTTCATGGAGAAAATCAAAGGCACATATATCACTCATATGGGATCCTCTGATCATCATTAATTTTCTTCCTATCATAAACTAAGTTCCTTTATTATTTTAACCATCAGTTAAGGGGCATTCTAATTCCACATTAAAGTACATATTAATGATTTTGATATTTTCAAATACAGTCATTTTTGTCTACTCTTACTCAGAAAATTTGAACTTTAAGTTGTCTACATAAATTTTAGGAATTAGGTAGACCAGTACGCTATCATAAGTTTGTGTTTTAATTCTCACATCAAATAATTCTGTGTCTTGAACATAATAGTAGTACAATAAACTTTCTTTGAACAAATAGACAGATGGATGAATAGTACTTATGTAGGTTTTGGCTGTATAAGTGATCCATATTGTTAGTTATATTTCTATAATGTTTTAATTTCTGCCTGTCACATGGATATCATATCCATTCTTTCTATCAGGTACTAGGTCATAAAATAAGGAATTAGATTACCTGTGGCTGAATAGAGGTGATATTATTTATTACCTGTGGAACACTGGGTGACTTACTTAACCTTTTTTTTCTTTTTTTTTTTTTTTAAATTAACAGTCTTTTTAATCACCAAAAATGATGATGATAATAGTTCCATGTCATGTGATTGTTGTGAAGTTTAGATAAGATAATATCTACAAAATGCATGCAACAGTGCCTGTCATTTAATTAGTTCCCAATAGAGTTATTATTAGTGTCACTAATTAACCTTGAAAATTAAGTGAAAAATATTAGTCTCTCTGGATGAGTATCCATCAATATAATAATTATATTATAATTGATTTAGACAGTTTTACCAACAATATTGTAAATTGATGAAGAACATCACATAAGGTAAACAAAAAATACCAGCATGCTTACTGACAAGAATACATGTATTTTCAGGTTGGCTCATGAATTTAACAGCTATGATAAACCTTGAAAGTTTACACCTATGATGTGACTATGAGAAGAGTAAGTTGTGATCATGAAGATCATATTTTTAATATTCCCTGCATTAAGTAAACATTAAACATTCATGGTCCATCATGATACTCACTAACCTCTATTTCTTTGAATTCAACCTTGGTTGTTGTTGTTGTTGTTGTTAAGTGCCGTTGAGTCGTTTCCGACTCATAGCGACCCCATGCACAGCAGAACGAAACACTGCCCGATCCCGCGCCAGCCCCACAATCCCTGCTATACTTGATCCCATCATC